>NW_027107159.1:1213728-1248154 GCF_000696795.3 Halyomorpha halys | reverse complement strand
TAAAAAAAAAAATACAACAAATTGAGCTTCTTTAAATAGTCATGGAGAAAATAGTTCTTTCTTAAGGTGACTCAGGTCTCATTGCATATATATTGCATAAGAAAAACAATTATAGCCATATGCATATTCATTTTCTTTGTGAATACCTAAAAACTACTTTAGAATATTTAATTTTTTCAAACCCAGTCTTATTGCTCATCTAAACTCATTTAAGAGCCACCATTGATAAGTTCAGCTTCATAAAAATTTTATGACAATATAGCAGTCATAACTACAGAAATTATTTTCAGATCATGCAGTTTCACTGATAGTTTGATTGTTGTTAGATGTTCTGTTGACTTTTCCTATTCTCTTAAGTGCATTTAGCGTCCATGTTTTACTCCTAGGATATTATGGATATCATACACCACCTACCAATTGCATTTTTGGTCCTTTCTTCTTGCTCTGGGTGAAAATCCATTAAAGGTTTAATTGAAATTTCTCATATCGGTAATTCACAAACAGCCCATTTAATTCAAATGGTGGAATTATCATGTACAATCCAGTTCACGACTTTTTTTTTTTTTTATAGATATTTAAGGCAAGAGAGGATGTCTTAAAGACAAGGTCAAAACCAATCAAGTGCACATGTTTTAGAACCTCCATTTGGGATGAGACACTTTATAAGGTTAGCATTGTTGAATGATTATATGTACAATCCATGAGTTCATGAAATTACTAAAAATAATTCTAAATTTATTTTTTGTTCTAGGCTTGGTCATCTATTGTCTATATGCTTATCCCGAACGTCAAAGAACTCGAGATATCTCTAACGCAGTTTGCGAATATAATAGATGCTGATGAAGTTCTACTTTTTGAACGTGCAACGTTTCTCGTTATTTCACACTATGAACACAGGCCTCATAGAGACATACATAGGTTCGAAAAGGTCTCTAATATTATCAAGCAGTTTAAATTAAGTTGCAGGTAATGTCTTTCATTATTTCTTTTTTGGAGCATTTGGTTTCTTGCATGAATAAAAAATCTGTTATCTTTGTTATATTTTAGCAAAGTAGCTGCTCAGTTCCAGAGTATGGAAGTTCGTAATTCTCAGTTTGCTGCTTTTATTGATGTATTTACATCAAATACTTATGTAATGGTTATTACATCTGACCCGAAAATTCGTAAGTTTAACTTGTTTATTTTATTTGATGTTTTAAATTTATTATTACCATTATAACTATTGAAATACACTTCTGGTTTCTTAGTGTAAACAGATTTAACTCTTTTGAAATTAAGTATATTTAAACTATCATGTTAATGCTTATTAATTTTTCAGAATTCTCACTTAAAAATGTGTTGAATATTGTTCCTTACTATAAAAAATAGTGTGCTTAGTAGGTTTAATTATTTCGAAAAAATACTGGAAACACTTTTATTTTAAGGGACTATATTAAAGTACTTACTATCCTGGATGCATTATTTCATCATGATTGTTTAGTGATTTTTAAATATTTTACAGCATCAGCTGCTACACTTATCAATATTAGAAATGCCCGAAGACATTTTGAAAAACTGGAAAAGGAAAGCCAATCTGCAGCTATGGTGAAATGATCTAACTTTTTGTTAAATATGAAAATTTATTTTTTTATAATGTCAGATATTATATTTTAATTTATTATTGTTTTATAGAAGTTAATACTGTTATATTTATGTAAAATTAACTGGAAATGTTACCTAAATTATTGTTTTATTTTATATACTGTTTATAATAATTTTCCATATTTTTAGACCTACAAACATATATATTGTACAACTTTTTTTTTTTTAATAAAATTTGTATATATTTATAGTCTTGATTTTAATATTGTTTATATTATTATTGCTCTCTTGACATAATTAATTTCTTCACAGCATTCCTTAATTAGAATGAAGGGTCCAAAATTCAGGATACTTTACTTTTGCAATTTTTTTTTACGCTCTATGATCTTTTTGACTGCATTTTGTCAAAGTTGACACTATCACTAGGAATGACAATGATATAATGTTGTATGAAGTGTATTGAATACTTGATAAATATTTTTATGTATTTATATTGTACATATTTCAAATATATCCTCTGAATTATTAATGACTGAATAATTTAATAGTAAATGATTTTTTAAATGTTTATTTAATTTTGTAATTAGTTTTTTCTAACTATATTGGGCTCAATATCATGATTAATTATGTTGGAAAAATTAAGATATTTTGGTTAAAGGAAGGATTTAGGTTTAGATTAAAAGTTATTGAGGATGTCAAGAACAATGATGTAAGAGCACCAAACAAGGAATTCACAATTTGGCTTAAAAGCCTCATGGAAAAACTTTTAATGTTGTGATTTCCAGAATATAGTGTGCTTATCAAAATTTGGTAAGACATGTGTATAAAATAAATCAGACACATTTGGTATTGTGATGTTCTAAAATACCAGCTTAATTTCTAATTTATTTACGACTCATTTGTTAGATGTATTTGTGTCTATAATGTTACTTAGTAGTAGAAGCTCACATTCTTCATGATTAATCATATGAACAGTTTTAACAACTGGTTATAAAATTTTCCAAGATAAAAACATGTATAGGCAGATTAACACTTGTCCTGTTGTAAGAACTTATTATCTACTATTGATGCTAAATAATTTTTTTTGGTCTATAATAATATAATTTTAGCATCATAACTCAAGACCATCTCTTAATTTTTCTCATTTTAAATTTTATTTTGGGGTTTTAAGTCTGATAAAAGATATGGAGTACTGGCCGGTTATAATAAAGCACTGTACGAATTGAAAATGAATTATTTCTTCAAAGAGCTAAATATAGCAAAATCCTCTTTCTCTAGAGGTTTTTGTTTCTGCTCACTTTCATTTAGTTTCTGAAAGAAGAAAATCACTGAGTGGTTCTAGTATGAGAGTACTGCTCAAAATTATAACTGGGCATGTCTGTTTCAACAAAGTTTTATTTTCTATTGCCAATTCTGCTCGCCATTGATTTAGATAATTCGGTTTTGTAAAAGCTAGAACTAAGAGTTCAAACAGTCTAGATCATGTGGAGTTGGCCTATTCCTTACCTTATGGCCAAGAGCTGTGATACACAATTCAGTGAAATTGCTCTTTCTATGGTTTATAGTGAGCTCATCCAATAGGAGTTTTAAATGATTATTATTCCTAATTATCCAGCTTACAAACTCACATCATCTATAACCCATAGAAAACATTGAACCCAGACCATCATAGGGAAAGCTAAGTCATCAAAATTGATACAGAAGGCCTTAGGCCTCAAAGGAAGTATAAGGTTGATCTCCCTCCTTTAGAGATATTGGATAATGAGCTATCTTAAGGTATATTGTACTAATATCAACAATTCTCTATACACAGTTATGTGCATCTAGCATATATGGTGGTAAATTGCTTGTGTGGTTACTATTAGTTTTCGTTTTAATTAAACTACAAAATGGTCTCTACATGGGTTCCTAATCTCTTCAGTTATTTTTTCAGAATGATGTTTCTTCTTCTCTTTCTTCGTGTAGTCATAATGAATATTTGGAAGACTTGGTGAGGATCAGTATATAATCCCAAATCAGACATTCAAAGAATATAGAGGAGACAAGACTTAAAGGCTTTACCTGCACCAGAAAGATGGTTCCAGATTTTAAAGCATCAAAAAAAATTTTTGTTTCTCAATCTTATATAGTATACCACTTTGACATCAGTGCACAGATCTGGGACTGCATTCATTTTTTAGGCCTAAATGTGGTCTTGAAATTTTTATTTTGGTTATATAAAAACTGGAAAATTGTGAATTCAAAGACATAGAGACTGATCCAATTGTTGAATTGTTGTGATTGGATGTTGTGTTTTAATCACCGACATACTTGGAATGACTAGGGCACCAGCATCTGAATTGGGTGGTTTACTTATAGGGTTGGGCTTGATTAGAGGTATTCATTAATTTGTGTAAAATGTAAAATGTTTTACCATGTTAAATGTTAAGTATAGGATTGTGAGCAACCCTATTTAAAGTCACTTAAATGCATAAGAGCTTCTAGTGGATTTTCTGAGGGACTAGTTTTATAACCTTTCTAAAACTTCATGTTATTGTTTACTTCTAAGTTTTGATTAAAATAATTTATTACAACATGCCTAAATTGAGTGAAATGTGAAAATTTGGCCACTGAGTGTCTTGTTGATCTTCTAGCTTGTGAGGAAGAGAATCATTGTCATACATTACTTCATTATTTATAAGAACATCCAATACAATCTATGAGCAAGTAATATGTATAATACCACATTGCTTGTTACTACTACAACAAAATAAAATGGAAACAGATTCCTATCAACAATGTGGGGGTGAGGAAGTACTTCCTACATTCACGCTAATAACGAGATAAAGATAAATTAAAGGTCTGTTCCAACATCCACTTCTGACTGCCCAGAGCATGTTACTTAAATGAATGTTGGAAAACATCGATGTTCTTTGTGGTCGATGTCGAATCCCTATTTTTAACAACCACTTCTTACTGTCCGGAACTGTACGGAGCATGCGTAGTAAGTGTTTCCTCCTTTCCAAACCCTGTACTGCTCCTGCTTCGTGCAGTTCTGGATAGTGAGAAGTCGTTGTTGAAACAGACCTTATGTTACTGAAATAGATGTTCAAAAACATCGATATATTTTTGGCAATGTTTTGTAAGCATCACTGCTAATATTGAACATTTATATTTTAAAGTAACAATGTTTTTTGTTGTCGATTTCGCATCCCTACATGGAAGGTTTTGGAATGATAACAACATTCAAAGCGCTCTGATTGGTTCGTTTGTTGTGGGTTACCACTTTAATTTAATTTTATCCCCTTGTTAGCGTGAAGGTAGGGGATGTACTCCCTCCTCCCACTGCATTGTTGATAGGAATCCGTTCCTCCTTTCGTTTTGAATTTGAACTTTTCAGAATTACTTTTAATTTTTTTTATTTTGTTACTTTTGCACTAAAAATGACGAAAAATTTTATATTTGCTCCATACTTTTTAGAACAGCAATTATATATTGGGATCCTTAATATTCAAACAGAAATAAATCAACGGAACGGAGAAAGAAGAACGAATTTCTCGAGAACAGCATAATGGATTTTCATTATAGATATACTAAATTATTGGATATAACATTTACTACAACTTCTATTCTCTTCACATTTGTGACTAAACGAACAGTTTATTCGCATCCGCAGATAGCTAATAAGGCAGTCAGGAACCGTAGGCTGAAGCAGTACCACTATGAGCTAGCTCAATACAATTATTACAATAGACGGAAAAAAGTGGAATAGAGCATTATGAACTCCGAGGCTCCCAAGCAATGCCCATTAAAGATATCCGACGTTGAGAAATATTTTAGAAGCCTTTTTGAAAAAGAGAATTTCCGCAAACGTGCGGATTATGAGAAATGCGCCTCGATGCCAAATTTGATGTCCATAGATAGTCGGGTGGTGAAGAAAGCTATAAATTCGACATCGTTAGACACATTGCTGGGACCGGATGGTGTTTTGGTTCGCACAATAAAATACTTCGAGGTAACACACATCATTAAGTATTTTGCGGAGATCATGCTGAAGGTGGGGTATGTCCCAGAGCCTCTACGCCCAGGGCACACAATATTGGTCTACAAGGGAAAAGGAGTCCCAAAAAGTATTTCCTCCTTGAGGCCAATAACGATATACTCGATTGTGCGCTGAATCATCAAAAAGGTTCTGGATTCTGAATTGAGAAAGCTAGTCACCTTCAGCAAAAGTCAAAGGGGCTTCATCAAAGCTCTGCTGGGAACACATGTATGGGTCAGAATCATCGACGCAATCACAAAAGATGCCAAAAGATGGTGAATTTGTCGATCATTTGAGGTAAATAAATGTGGAATGGAAAGAAATGGTGAAATGGAAGGGAATATATTGAGATATTTATATTTAGTATGTAGACTGGAATTGATAGTAAAAGGAAACTGTGGGAAGGAAAAAAAAAAACTGTTCCCTTTTTTTTTTTTATTATATCATGTAAATATATATAATTTATATATGTCCGATCATGAATTGATTAGTATGCTGTGTAATGCAGCAAACCGATGTATTTGGGCAGCACGGATAAATAAAGCATTTCTCTTTCTCCCTAATTACATTAATGTGCGAAATCTCTATTAGCTTCATCAATGTAATGTTGCTTTCAAGGAGAGTAGTTCTTTTGAACTAGTTGTTCAGGATCTACATGTTCACTTAGTATATTTGACATTTTATTGATTCACCTGTAGAATAATATAATAAAATTATATGCATTAAATCATTTACCCTTTAAAATCTATTGGTCCTACTCCTGAAACTTTCATACTCTTTCACTAATTCCTAATTATTGCTTGGTTGAAAAGAAACGATTTATGATAATAATTTTTAATTAGATAGGTTATTTTATGAAATTTTATTTTGGTCGTGTAATATATATCATGTTGGTATTAACATAAGAACTGGAAGTGTTTTATTCATTTAGAACAAATTATTTCATATCCATGGCAAATCCCCTGAGATCAGAGGTATGTATTTAGGAGAAGAAATGTCATTTAAGTTTTTAACCATAACAAAGTTACATAGGCTAATTTTATTTTAAAAAATATCTGTTTACAGGTATTAAAAGCCTTCAAAAATCTACATAGGGCTCGATTAACTGTGTTTAGGGGCGATGAAAGGATTCTAAATGGTAATTCGGTGATTTATCATTTTAGTTTATGTGTACTATATTAATGTTGATTTTAGTTTTTATTATTATTTAATATTTATATTTTAGATAGTCGTGAAAAAATAAACAAAGAATTCAAGAAAAATAAAGCCATCACCGATGCTTCTTCTTTGCACGATGTAATGCTTTATATTTATTTGGACATTGTTCTGTTGTGTATAAGAACTATAATGATTCCTCAATGTAATTATTTGTAGATGATATCATATGCCAATGCTGTTGCTCATGAATTAATAACTACAGTCGTTCAAGCTGAAGAAAAGACTTCTGGAGTGTTTGGTATTGTTTTTAATTATTTAAAGTTTAGTTTTAGGGTTAACTCATTCTTCAAACTTAGTATTAGTTAATATTAATTTGGGAAATCCCTTTTTGAAATATGAGACCTATGTTTAGATAAAGAAAATATATGTCATATATTTATTCTTGATGCCTCGACTATTTTTCATTTTCATAAACTATACTTATTTCTATTATATACTGCTTGATGTAAATCACTGAGTTTAAAATATGTGTCTTTAAATAAACTGCCCAAAAAGGGCAGCATGTCATATACATACATCATTGTTCAAAATTTAAAATATTATACTACAATAACAATAAACATTTTTTATGTAATCAAAAGGAAATTATACCTGATTTTATCACTGAATATCATGATTACAAGTTAACAATTTTAAACATATTTTTACTTCACTTTGAAGCTTTAATAGTTTGTCTGGAATGATTTAATTAATTTTCAGAACTCCACATCAGACCAGAAACAACCAAATTAGACAACATGCCTTTCGACCCAAATGTTGAAATTCCGAAAAGAAGAAGAGGTAAAGGACAACAGCCTCCTTGCTGTGAAGAAAATATTTCATGTTGCCAAGAGGTATTTTATATTTCTTTTAGTTATTAAAGAGTTAAATTACTGAGACAAATTCAACTTCACTAATACAGAAATAGGTTCATTATAATATTTTGGTGCCATTGGTATACAATTATGTGAAGTATACAGTATAAATAGCTTCAAGAATAATTTTTTAAATCTTTGAAGAAGTTTGTCGGGGGGTGCGGTCAGCAAAGAACAACATAAATAAACAAAATCTTATTTATTTGTTAATTATTATTAAATATGGTTTTGTTTATTTATGTTGTTCTTTGCTGACCGCACCCCCCGACAAACTTCTTCAAGCATTAATCTACGGTCAACTATCTACACCTCATTATCAATTTTTTAAATCGAAAGGTAATTCTATTGAACATCTAAAGAGAACTTACTAGACCTAATTTCATCTAAAATTATGTTCTAAATCGTAGATCTGACCTAATGATATCCGAACTCTCTTAACAAGGACCCCCATTTTGATTTTTTGATATACCGCTTGAGTGAAATGAAACCAATGGCAATGATCAATCTACAGCAGTATAAATAACCAAAAACTGTATCTGCAGATTACAATTATCTTATGTAAATCATCGCAGTATATTTTTCCTTGTTGAGAATAAAAAAATCTCTAGTGGGTCCTTTATCAGCAGGGCTTGGGCAAGCTAGTATCATAATTTTTATTGACAAGCATCCTTAGCCAGTAATAACATTATTTAGTCACTTACTGTTGAAAGGGCCAGCTATGGTTGATCTGCATATGAATCAGTTGAAATTTGGAGTTTCTATTGATTAAGTGATCAGTGTGGGCATTGAGGATAAGGTAAAATGTAGCCAGCTTGATTAACAGTATCACTTGTTAAGAGTGATCACCGTCAATGTCACTTTTCTTTTAAATGATAATTGAATCAAGTAAAAAAGTCAAGAGCATAGCGATGAGTGACTTCATAAAAATGGATCATAATCACCAAAATGAGAAACTATTTCAAATTTAAATTTATGATTTTATGTCATTGATTCTCCTATCTTTTTAGGTGAAGTAATTAGTTTCAAGTTTCAAGATTAGAGATTGGCAGTTTTACTTAAGATGGCGAACAACAAGAAACTAGTTCCACTTTTGCACAATAAAATAATTAAATTGCAAGGTTTGTATTTTACTAATAAATTATGAATTTCCACATCAAAAGAGTGTTGTTAATATGTAGTTTTTGTTTTAACCTTAATAGAAGAAAAGTAACCTCAGTAATTACATTTATAAAATTAGTAGGTAATTTATTATATTTTATTAAAATACATTTTTCTCATTGTCTTTCAGGACATTTATATAAAACTATGAGAAGTGTTATTAACTAAAAATAAATTTGTGATAAATGTATTTAATGTGTTATTAAAAACTTATTTCAACCAGTACTTCCATGAAATTGATAAATCAGATTCACTATATTGGGACAGATTGCCAAAAATAAACCATAACTTCAAATAAATTCCTCAAACATAACTCAACAAAACTTATTGATATTACAGTCATTAATAAATTTCAAAAGTAGCACTGCAATCTATTAATCTGCAATACTTTCCTCTCCACAAAACTGTTGACATAACAGAAATAAATTATCTAACCATTCAATGCTTTTATTGATTGCTGTTAGTAACATGTTACGCATGTGGTCCAAATTCTCTTTTACGTTTGTTTGTATAGATTGTTATGTTTGAACAATAAAGTTAAAAAAACTATTTAGATTAGGCTACGATAAAAAACTTCTGTTTTTTATTTATTTTGCTTCCCATGCCTCTTTAGGCAATACAGATTTTGGAAGAAAAAGGCACGCGCCACCTCTACCATTCAAAACTTTTCTTCCTTTTGCCTACTTTCTTAAAATGAAACATTGTCTTCTTCTTCACAGGGACCATTGATTACAACACCTTTGAACCTCCCTAGGACATGAAACATTATGGTAAAAATTGCATGTACATCAGTGAAGTAATTTTTAAAGATTTTAGATTAAGAAAAAACAAAAATTTAAATTTATATTAATGAGATGATAACAAGAGATTAACTTACTATAGAAACCTACCGAGAATGCTTACAAAATAAACACAGATTCAAAAATTGCTATATATTCTTTCGAAAATTTAGTTATCTTTTACATAGTCACATATTTCACTTACTAAAAAATATTCACTTTTTAACTTATGCAAAAATGATGTATACTTTTATTAGATTAGATTTAAAATAAACAGGGACATAATAACATATGTAATTAGAAAAATAAAATGTGTATTATTTTTATCTCTCTTATGTACACTTTTCTATTTGTAATGTTATTACATCTCCGTTCATTTTATTGTGTCTTCTTTTCATATTTAATCTAATACTCTATGTTAGTTTTTTTTCTAAATAGTTATTTTTATATAATTTCTCACTTATATTTAGATAATTTTAACCCCATCTTAGTTTACTTTATTGTCATTTTAATATCTATCATTGTCAACTTATGTTTAATATCTTTTTTAGCCCTGTAAGTTGAGGTGAAACGTCAGAAAATAAATAGCTGTTATTGTTCCTTTTCGATTGCACCACCGATTATCTCCTCCATATTCAGTTACAGTCAATTATTTTTATATATATAGGAAAATACTTTTTGAAATTGAAAAAAAAGTGTGTTTGGAAGTTTACAAATTTGATTTTAAACAAGGTAGCTTTGATTTTTTCATCTTACATCAGAACATAATTTTTAAAAAAACTGTTCTTACTGGTAGGAAAATCTGGGTTTAGTGGAATACCATTATCATTTTTCAACTGAACCCTTATTCGGCCTCTGTAGAGAAGCTCTTTACTTTTCTCTCTACTATAATTTGTTTTCAACACTAACTTTCAAACCAGCTGCCGATAACACATCCCTTATTTCTTGGTAAGTTGGATTTTCAATTTTCCAATAATACATATGTGCTGCATTAATAGTAGCCTTCATAACAAAATTGCTAAAATATTTATGTTTGAAAAAAATAAAGAAGAAACTTGGGCTGTTTTAGAACTGTAGCTGTAATAAAGGAAGCTTTAATAGGAAATTAAACAGTTTATTTAACAAATTAAAACTTGTTACATACTAATTTCACAACCCACGGCTTGTACATGAATGTGCACGAAAAACAAACTTATTTAGTGGTAGGGAACAGAAGAATTATCTGTTTATTTAATTATTGACATCCATATTATGTTCTCACTGTATGAATAAAAAATCATAAAATTGGATTATTAGGGCATATATTTAAAAAAGAATATAAGTTTTAAAACAAATATAAAATTTTTTTCTCTGAAAATTATCAAATTATCTTCTCCCTTTTCCCTTTTTCTTGCTCGTTCCTCCTTGGCTCTGCTCAGTAGTATGCTTTCCACCTTGACGCGTTTTCAGTTTCGGAATCATTCCACATGCATGAAGTATGACAGATTCTCCTAAAAAGGGAAGATAATGGCGATCATAGTTAAATTATACAGTAATTATAGAAGTAAGTGACTGTATTAAATTCTGAATATAACTATAATTATGTTAATGGCACCATTTAGATTTTAATGCTGTACATTACTGAATATCACTGTATTCATCATCATTAATGGTACTAATTAAAAGAAATTTATTACATTATAAAAATATGGAATAGAATAAACATTTATCAGACAATATAAAAGTACATAATAAATGTTTTACCAGGCTTAAATAACATTTGGTAAACCAAAGTAATAGGCTGAAACAGGGGACTGCTAAATCTCTAATAAGTGCTGCATTAAATATTTCAAAAAAAAGACCAAAGGATGAAATGCCACTAAAACTAAATGAGCTGTGGAGATGCACAAGATAAATCCAATATGAACAATTTTTCAGGAAACCCAAAAATATGCATAATTCAGGGGGATACTCTTAGAACATATTGTTATAAAATTCACACTTAAGCTCTTAAATCTAAAAAATCCAATCTTAAATTTATGTTCCAAATTTTATTTGAGTTTCAGAAGAGAATAAATTCCTAAATAATGGATATTTAAGATTTTCCTGGTTATAATAGATTCAACATTAAGTTTATGTTCAAAGTTTGGCTAGCGTTTTAGAAATAAATAAATTCCTGAACTATGTATAGTATGAGGTAAGGAACAGAATACTTCATCATTCATTAATTATTGACAACTATATGATGATCTTACTGTATGAACATAAATTCAAAAAGTTTGATGTTTATTCAAAAGAAATATCAATTTTAAGATAGCTTTATCAAAGCACATAGGTTTACCAGTTACTGACAGAATCAATCCTTTACTTTTATAATAATCATACTATTCAGCTGATTTCAGATGGCCTTCCTAAAGTAACTATTAAGCAATAAAATGGGATAGGAAATTTAATAATACTTCTCTAATATTGTAGAATTTGAAGAAAAGTGTTTGGAAGTTTACAAATTTAATTTTAAACAAGATAGTTTTTTTTATTTTTTTGTCTTACATCAGAATATAATTTTTAAAAAAACTACTTACTGGTAGGAAAATCTGGGTTTAGTGGAATACCATTATCATTTTTCAACTGAACCCTTATTCGGCCTCTGTAGAGAAGCTCTTTACTTTTCTCTCTACTATAAAGTTTGTTTTCAACACCAACTTTCAAACCAGCTGCTGATAACACATCCCTTATTTCTTGGTAGGTTGGATTTTCAACTGCTTTTTCTTTTGCGATGATTCTGCCCTCGGCACGGGTCTTCTTACTGTTCAAATATGCTGGATAAATGCAAATCCATCTACAAAAGGAACATCATAAACAATTAAACGTATTTGTTCCAAGGTATTCATCATTTATCTTCAAAGAGGGCCAAAATTTATCAGACCTTTCTCTATCACTGTGCTTTTTGTCTGGACTCCAAGGGGTTGTCATTATAAATTAATAATATGGAACACTATTTGAACCATAACAACCCTTCCGAAGGTTATTGCAGGGTTCACTTACACGTCAGTGGGATCGATTTAGTAATTAGTTTCGATTCGAGGAATCAGATATTCTTTTCAGACTTTTCCAATATATATGTTTTTTAAATATACTATACTTCTTATTTTTTGTAAATATTTTGCTAATAAACATAGGTATCTTATGTGTTCAGGCAGGTATGTACGATAGAACTAAAGTATCGATACTTTAACTGAAGTACTGACACCCAAAGAGCTAAGCTGAAAAAAAAAGAAAGGTCAACCACATTTTAAAAGTATGGATCCCGTCTCACGGCAAAAAAAAAAAATCATGTGAAAATTAGATTACTGGTATCCCAAATATTGATAACAAAGAGTATTGGAAGTTTAGAAACGTCACTAGCTTCTGGATTAGGGTTGGGTTGCCTTCATATACCTTCAACAATGACGTTTATTTTTCATGTTTAAATTGCATTTTATTTATTAAAAAGATTACAAAAACTTGTACTCTATTGAAACTAAGGAAAAAAAATAAAATGCCCCAAAGCATCTGTTTGACCTAACATTGATTGTCATTGACTCCAATCAGCAAAGTAAAGGAATGTTGAGCATTAGGAAAAAAAGATACCCTGAGGATCTCTTCCTTCAATGATTTTAGGGAAGAGAAAACTATAGGTCCCTCATCCAGCCTCCTCTTAATGTCAAGCATATTGCTAACAGGGATTATTCTTAATGGACTGCTGTCAGTATTAGTCATAGAATATTATTTCACAAAAATGCTTGTCTAAAATTTATTACAGGAACTCATGGGTAGGGTTTACAGAAAACATTTACCATACCCAGTATCATTTTGATAAAAAAAAAAAATTGTATATATATATATATATATATTTAACTAACTCTCTTTCATCTCTTTTAATGTATATTAACTGGTCAGTATGCTGTGTATTAGAAAATTATGTAGAATTGGATTTGATTGGGCTGTTTGTAGAAGAAGCATATGCATTTGCAACCTCGGAACTACCCGACCGGTTCGTATTATTCTAGTGGGTCAACATTTATATCTGCAGTGTTCCCACAACCCCCCATTATGGTTACAATGGAGTGGCACCTTGTAGATAACCCTCTCTACATATGCTAGAAATGCCTGAGAGGGGGTCATATAAAAAAACAAAAATGGATTTGATTTCAATGAAAATAAAGATAACTAATAGGAATATGGGCTTAGTTTGTTTCATTGAATTTAATCTCAAGTTAATAGGTAAAGTATTCTGATATTAGTCTAGAATATTGTTCACTTAATTTACTAAGGACCAGTCATAGGTCTTATTCCTATGATAAGAACAAGTCTGTTTGTGTTCAGTTTCTCCTAGCATAAGTTTAGCATGAATATGAAACAGTATGGAAAATTGTTTAACTGATAGTATTATTATATAATATTTGTGAAACAAGACTAAAAATCAATCTAAATATGATAAAACAAAATGACTACTGACTTTTATGTTATTCTTTATTCTGTTTTTTGCTGATGGTATAATCTTATTACTTATGTATTAAAAGAAAACCTGCTAATACTTCTCATTTATTTTTATTGTTTTTAACTTGGACAATGATGTACAAAATACATCAATTTGTACCTATACAAAGGAAAAACATGAAGATAGGGGTAAACTTTAAGTTTTGATACAAATAAATCATTCCTAATAAAAAATTTTTTGTACAGAAAAAATAGTTTTATTATATTTTAAATATGAAAACAATTTTGAATTTTCTAATCCTTTTATTTTCCATGCTTATATCATACTCATTTTAAGGAATTTTTTTGAACCATACAATATTTTATAGCCAATTACCCTCTTTCCTTGTACAATCCCTCTGCTTTTCTAATATGTAACAGAAAATTAGATATACAATTTATTAGGAAATTAGAAAATAAAATATTTGGCAATAAAATATTTTATAATTAGGAAAAACTGAAAAAATAAAGATGACATCAAATATAAATTGACTGGATAGTGACTATAATAAAGTCTGAAATGTCCAAGATAAGAAATAAAAATAACTGAGTGATGGGTTTTTTCCTTGAAAATAAATAAGCCTGGTATATGTTTATTTTCATACAAAAACAAAATTTTTGTTCCATACCAAACGTGTATGCATATTTATTTTTTATAAAGTCAAGAAAACATGTAGATAGGGATAAATTTTAAATTTGAAAGTTTTATTATGTATCAAGGATGAAAACAATTTTTTAACGTTTTTAAACAAGCTTCAACATCAATGGCTCCTTAGATAGTAAAAAAAAAAAAGTTACCATATTAGACAGGTAAAAAGCAAGAAAATATTGTTTCCTCTCTACCTACCTAAGATTTTCAACTATTTAGGTAGTAGAGATATTAATAAAACATCTTATCCATTTAGTGGATGGATAATTGTTTGTCAAGTTGCTTGGGTACCAAGAGCACCTCTCTGCCTACCTAAGATTTTCAACTATTTAGGTAGAAGAGATATTAATAAAACATCTTATCCATTTAGTGAATGGATAATTTTTTGTCAAGTTGCTTGGGCACCAAGAGCACAAAACCCAATACATTCTCAGATTGAATAATATTAGTCCAAATTATTTGTATATTTTGCTAATTTGCAAAAAATAGCACATCTGACACAAATTTTTTTCTTTGTTAAAGAGAAATGTTGCAAAGATATTACCGTAGACAGGGATTAATTTATTATGACCCCTCTGGAAACCATCACATAACTAGTAGGGTGGTCAAAAACTAACTACACTCAATGGTACGATCTATAAAATATGTTGAATAGAAAATAAAATAAATTTTATTAAATGTGCCACTATCCAAGCAAAGCAGTGGTGTAATCCAAAACCTCTAACTTAGATCTGGATTTCTGAATATTAGGTGTAATTTGGGCTATTCGGTAATATTACAGGTACTGTGATATTTATAATTGTGAGATATGTAATAACATACCCAGCTTAGTTGTTATTATTACTTTATATAAATGATTTGTAATTAATCATTCTTGTTGATCATAAAGTCTGTATTGTAAGTTACTTACTGGACTGGCTAACTCTGAATGGAGTGCACTCCCCAAACAAGTAAATACATTAATATTATTACCATGAATACAAGATGCTATTGATTAGAGAAGTTTTTTTAATTTTATAATGTAAAAATGGGACAATGCTCCAATAAAGTTAATCTTGGAGTGATTAATCCACATTAAGATTGATTATATAACACCTCCAAAGCTTGAAATTCTTCAATATCCAGCAAATCTATCATTGACTGATTATAACTGTTTTCTGAAAAGATTTACACTTACAAATGATGATACAATATAAACATTTTTTATCATGAGGCAATATAAAACTTGACAGCTATAAGCATTGCATCAAAGAACATCACATTTTGATTAATTAGTAATTATCTTTCTTTAGATTTCCAAAATATTAAAATTAGGGCAGGAAGCTTTAGTAATTTAAATCAAGAGTTGTAAGAATCCATGACTGCTTTGAATTTCCAGACCATAAATCAAAACTATAATAAAACGTTCTATATATTCATTTAAATTTTTGGAAACAATAAATAAAAACAAGATGTATGCTCTTTAATTGTTTGTTTTTATTGATATTTGATCACAAATAAGGAAATAATACCCTGTTTTTTTTTTAAACTCATTTATCTTAGATAAAATAATAATTATTAAAATATTCAACAAAATTGGTAACATACTGTACACAATAGGAAATTTAAAATTAAAATGACTGCTGAAAATCAGTCATTATCTAAACATAACATGACTAGAAAAAAGAGATATGTACATCATCATGCTGTGTTTTCAATGGCTTCATCTTCTGTATTATCTTTTACCTTTGATTTCAACAGAGTGCTTAAAACAATTCCTATAAATAAAATAAGACCTATATTTTTGTTAGAAACAAATTTGTTAGCACAATCAGCAGGTATATTGATATCAAGAGTGTATAATTGCCGAGCTAGATGCACTGCTACAGTAGTAACAGAAATATAGAACGGCCAGGTTTGTTCAGATAGTATTCCACTTGTTAAAAGACCAGATATCATTCCAACTGAGAATGTCGATAGCCAAAACTTTGTGTCACTTCCAAACTTGATGGCTGTTGATTTTATACCTAGAAGAATATCATCAGGAACATCTTGGTGGGCATATATTGTATCATATATAATAGTCCAACAAACACCAGATAAATATAAAGGTAAACATACTGACCAGTCACAGGCACCTTGAACTGCGGACCAGCCAAGAAGTGCACCCCAATTGAAAGTCATGCCCAAAACTAATTGTGGCCAATAAGTCACCCTTTTCATAAGTGGGTAAGCTACAACAAGTACTAATGAACTAGCTCCTAGAAATACACTATACCAATTAAGTTGTAATAATATCGTGAGAGCAACACTTAGTTGAGCAGCAAGGAACACCCAAGCATCATTGGTTGAAACCGAACCAGTAACTAGTGGCCTGTCTTTTGTCCTTTCAACCTTTTTATCCAGGTCTTTGTCCCACATATCATTGATGGTACAACCAGCTCCTCTCATCACAAATGCTCCAGCACCGAACAAAGCTAACATTTTGAAGTCAGGCAACGCTCCTGCTTGGGCTGCCATTGCTATACTCCATCCACAAGGCCAAAACAACAACCATGTTCCTATAGGTTTGTCTATTCTCATCAGTTTTAGATAGGGTTGCACTATAGGTGATGATCTACTGACTAATAAAGATGCTAA
Source organism: Halyomorpha halys (assembly GCF_000696795.3). Taxonomy (NCBI): domain Eukaryota; kingdom Metazoa; phylum Arthropoda; class Insecta; order Hemiptera; family Pentatomidae; genus Halyomorpha; species Halyomorpha halys. The sequence continues at coordinate 1,230,778 of NW_027107159.1, read as the reverse complement.
GTTTTGGGAAGGCTGTTTAAATGAGGAAACAGTCCTGACCTTGGTAACAGGCAACTTTTTAGCACTAAAATAGTTTTGATTAGTCCTGGCATCACTTCTATAATCACATGCTAACGGTATTCTAGTAATCGATAAAACCTGAGATAACTTTTTGCGTTTTAAATAAGTTTGGAGAACAAGTCTCCCATATTGACAATTCATGATAATTCCTTGTCTTAATGATCACATTCTGCCAGATTATCTTCCAGAATATTTAAAAAAGAAATGACGTAACCGAGGCAAATCATTACCAGGATTACAGCCCATTTTTGTTAAGAATTAAGAACTTTGATTGCGACACAACCGCTTAATTGGTAGAATAACCTGAACATAACCTTCTAAACGATATCAGTGTTACCAGCTTACATGAATATTCTCTATCTAATGGAAAAATAGCGTCCGTTTCCCTAAACATGAAACAAATTTTGTAAACTTCATTTGAAGTACTTTTTATTGAAGGAAAAATTAATGATACATCATGATTTCAGACAAATTTATAAGTCACTTGAAGCTTTATATATTAACCCCAATTACACTAATGTGAATTAATAACGGGATAGTTCATCAGTTTTATTTACATTTCAAAAATGTTTACAATTCTATTGACCGCTAGAAGCTGTATAATATTTTGATTGAACAGGAAATACCAAAGAATTTAGTAAATCTAGTGAGGATGTGCATGATTGCAACTATCAATAAGGTACGAAGTTTAACGTTTTATTAGGGTCTGGTTTAAAGCAAGGGCATTCTCTATCACCTTATTTAATCTAGCATTAGAATACGTTATTATAAATGTGATGCATACCGAAAAGGGTTATTTATTAACTTTAGGTGGTAAAATATCGGTTCTTAGGTGTGCTGATGATTTGGTATTATTGGGTGAGGACAAGGAATCTATAAAACTTAAAATAACTGCGTTAATGAACTCTAGTGTGGAACTAGGTCTAGAAATTAATACGGAGAAAACAAAATATATGGTTAGCAGTATAAACGGGAGTAATTTTGGTGATATAGATTAAGGGGAAAATACATTTGAACAGGTAAATAGGTTTAAGCATTTAGGTTCTATGGTTACCAGTAAAAAAAAACAAAAAACGAAATTAATGAAATAAAAACGAGGTTAAGGGCGGAATATCTTGTAATTTTTCAATTTCGACATTGCTTAGCTTGCAAGTTAGAACTGCAAGTTTAAAAACTTGAAAGTTAGAATTTACTACACGCCCATCTTAGTTACCACAATGCTATAACATGAATTGTATTTACCGAGTGCAGTTCCCTCAATTCAGCGGTTTAAATTCTAAATTTAACTCAGCCTTTTTTATCTTACACCGATTGTGGGACATAGAAACGATCGGATCCCTAAAATGTTAATGAACAATGGATTAACGTCCGAAGAGTAAATCGAAAGTTAATTAAGTATATTTGAGTTTGGAGGGGCGTCACTGGACAGATGTATGTAGAGAACGATTGTGGTATCGGCATCGAACGTTCAGGTTCGCTCTGCCTTGATTATTATTATGTGTATTGGTATAATACTCATCAATTAAGAAAACTGCAACTTTTTAAACAGAATTTATCGTTTGATTGATTATTTCCTGATGCTTTCATCTCATATAGCACACCGAAAATGAAGGAGGTACAACTCAGAATTTCTTAACCCAGGGTTCAATGGTGACGGTGATAGTGATAGTAATATTGAAGGTGAATGTTTCCGCAACATCTGTGATCGTTTAACCTTACAAAAAAATAATTATTTTTTCAAGCAATTAATTGTAATAACTATTAAGGCACTTCTATAATTATATATGATTTGTGAAATGTCACAACCTGATAGTTGTAATATATATGCAATAGTAGTGACATAGTTGTTCGGACAACTGGAAATCAACATCTTATGAATTTACTTTGTGAAATATCATGAAAACCACTACTACTACAAAGATAAACGTGATTAACTGATTTATAGTGTATTAAACTATCTTTAATTTAAGTGGTTATTACTGCTAACTACTGACTTATTAGTACAGTTTTTATGCAATGTTACTTTTTTTAAAAAACTGTATCTTGGGAACACTTGAACATAATTTGCTCTTTTAGACCTTATATTTTATTAAATTGCCTCTTCTTTAAATGATGTTCTATTAGGTTTGCTAGTCTTGGGGTAATTTTAAAGATGTTGAGCTGCAATAGAAATTTTTTTTTTCAAAAGCAACAGGTGCTTTTTTTTTTTTATTCTCCATACCTATAGTTGGCAGACTCATCAGTTTAGACTAGTAACTATTTATAGTTTTTATTAAAGTAATAAAAAATTGGGGTGGAATAACTAACTTTTTCTTTACCGGGTTCTTGGACCATCAGAGGCCCGTTCTCGGGTATGTAAATGGCTCTATTAGGGTAATATTTCAGCAAATTTAATCTTCTTTTAAATTTTTTAGAATTGGTAGTTTTTAAGATATAGACCTCCGAATGAAAAATTATTTTTTTTTTTTTAAGATTTTTATTCCCCCTATCTATACTTGCCAGACTGATCAGTTTTGACTCGTGATTGTACATATTTTTTATTGGGGTGAAATAACTGTTTTTTTTTCTTCCCGGCTCTTGTACTATATGTACTGACTGTGCTATGCTCATAGCTTAATCTCAAGCCAGTTTACAGTTTACAGACCTATTCTATTATATCATTAAACGAAGACCTAATCTCTTAGGTTATTATAAGCAATAATTTACCATTGTAAGAATAATATTTTGTTAATAGTATTTTGTCCTGTAGATTATTGTAATATTGTCGGTAGTTTTAAAGACAAAGAGTTCTAAAAGAAAATTTTTTTTTTTAATTTGGAAGAAGATAGTTGACCTATGAAGTAGATTATAGGAAGATAATATAAATAAATAGTTTTCCTTTACTATGTTGATACCACCCGGACTATCATCTTAGAATCGAAATTTTTTATGGTTTATATATATATATATATTTTTTTTTATACCTCCTTTCAAGCTAATTGATGGCGATACCCGATCAATAATTGATAACTACCCAATGATATAATTAAATATTGTGTGTGGGACTCAGAAAGTGGGGCGAAACATTGGATAGCAATAAATAGTTTTCTTTTACTGCTTTGATATCTATTGACCGCCAGCCGGACTATCTTCCTTCAATCTAATTTTTTTTCACGTTTTGCAAAAGGCGCCATTTTTATTCTTCCTTTCTATGGTGGGGAAACTCATCAATTTTGACTAGTAACTATACATAGTTTTCAAATAACTACTTTTTTCCCTCCTCTCGGGCTGTTGAACTATATGATCAACTAGCAATAATAGTTCTTTGTTATTTAATCAACAATGCGGACATATTGCGGAAGAAGTTGATGACTTGTTACGTAGTAATACTAACTATGCTTATCAAGTTCGTCACGTTTAGTACGGATATATGGTCGATTATTCATTATTTGATATTGATTGATATTATAATTTGATATGGCTGATGTTATTTATTGTTCATTGGACTTCGTCCCTAAACTTAGTGTGAGTAATTAAGTACCAAATTGAGATTGATTATGTTAAGGTACTTTTTACGGTATAAATCGGACTTTAGACCATATAAATTGTAAAGGAATAATTGGGAGTTCGATTACTTTTTAAGGTCGTTATTATCATTTAATGTTGGTACATTGTGTTGGTGAAGAGGGAAAAATTATTAATTTCCCACCAATTTAGGCCGGAAATGTTATTGAAATATATTAATTTTCTATCTATTTGTATTATGAAGTATTTTAATTTTCTCAATTTTCTTGGATTTAACTTTCACTTAACCAATTGAGAATGTTGATATTTGACAACAATAATTTTCTTATTTATTGAAACACAACAATATATCTATAAAATTTAATTGTTTTTAGATTTAGAGGCATTGGAATTGGTTTTAAGGATTAGTAACTCTTGGAATAAAATCTTTTACTACAATTTTTATTATTTGAAATATTCTCAAATCTCAGATTACTAAACTTTGTGTACCAGACATAATCGAGGAAGTGACAGCCTATGCCCCTCCCATAGCGATTCCCTAGTCTGTTGATATAATCGTATCTATGTGGTAAAGATAAATGTTATTGTAATAGATTGGTCTGGTATTAAACCTTTTATTTAGAAAATGTTAACTATTACACAAAATATATTTAAGCTTGTGAAATAAAATAACTAAGCTCTTATAATATCGTTCATGAATATGGATATTCAATAAAGAGACATATTTTATTTTTAAATTAAATTTTATTAACCAAAGTTTTTAAAATGTACAAAAATGTTCGGAGGGACGATTGAGATGGCACAGGTGTGATCCTAAAATTAATAAACGTAGCTGCCGTCAGGTCCTTGGGGCTGCTGCCCGTTGGGTGGAAGGTAGTTCTGCCCTGGGCTTCCACCTCCTGCACATAAAAATATGATAACTTTAGAAATTCAGCCACTTGCATTGTTTTAAGACACCAATTTATTTAAATAATGCCAATAAGAATTAGATTTGATTTACCATTTTCAAATTACAAAAGATTATTCTGATAAATATAAAACCAGACGAAGTCAGACCTATTTAGGTGAACCTGATTATAATTGTAAATGTTCTCCACGGTTAAAATAATAATGTTTAAATTTATATTACAACACCATAAATTGCTAGGATTATCCAAAGCTATGAAAGATCTACGGAATCAACAAGAGGAAATGCGTCCTTACCGTTTCCACCGCCATTGCCAGGTGCTCCATAGCCATTTCCAGGAGCTCCTCCTCCGTTGGTTGGGGTGAGGTAGTTGTTGGACGGCCTACCTCCTGGATATCCTCCTGCACCACCACCGTTTCCTCCTGGCCTACCTCCTGGATAACCTCCTGCACCACCACCGTTTCCTCCTGGCCTACCTCCTGGATATCCTCCAGCACCACCGCCGTTTCCACCAGGTCTACCACTAGGATAGCCACCGCCGCCTCCGTTACCACCAGGTCTGCCACCAGGATATCCAGCACCACCTCCGTTGCCGCCCGGCCTACCGCCAGGGTAACCAGCACCTCCTCCGTTACCTTCGGGGAAGTAGCAGTCATGAATAATTTAACGTTTCAGTAAAAAATAAATGTTGTAAAAGTTTAAGATTTCTTAGAATTAATGTGAACTGATTTTAGACTTAAAGAAAAAGATGTATTATAGGAAATTGAACGTTTAAATCCTACTATATGCACCATTGATATACGAAAGAGCAAGTTAAATTTTAAAAAATCGTGACAGTGGTTTTCTCTATGATATACAGATTATTTTTTATATACAGATTATATGTTTACGGATAAGATATGACAGAGGTTCCAGCAATAACTGAACCCCTGTTCGCAATTATGGTTACGTTCTAGGTTTGATTTGAATAATTAAAACTCTTTGATTGTAATTTGTTGCAAAAAAGTGCAATGGCTTGTCATCCTAATAGGTAGATGTAAACACGAAATAATTACTAATATATCTGATTGCAAAGATGGTATAACTTATTAGTGCGCATTATATTCGCCAACATTATTACCTCCTGGGTAGCCACCTGGACCGCCTGCTGATGGGGGGCCGTATGTTCCGGATGGCCTGCCGCCTCCGTTACCGCCTCCGTGTCCTCCGTTTCCACCTCCGTTGCCGGGGTATCCTCCGGGACGGCCACCTCCGTTGCCGCCTCCCTGGGTCGGAGGAAGGTAGCCGTTGCTGGGACCAGCGCCTCCGGCACCTGCCAAGCATAGTCGTTTCGAGCTGGTCAGTATACAGTTTGATCAAAATATACAGGATAACATGATCGCCTATATTACTACCTGGATAGCCACCACCAGGGGCTCCACCGCCTCCAGTTGGAGTTCCATAGCCGTTCCCTGGTGCACCGCCTCCGTTGGGAGTACCATAGCCACCGCCAGGAGCTCCACCACCTCCAGAGGGTGCACCATAGCCGTTTCCTGGAGCCCCACCTCCAGCGCTTGGTGCTCCATAGCCGTTTCCTGGTGCTCCGCCTCCTGCGCTAGGCGCCCCGTAGCTACCTCCAGGGGCCCCTCCTGGACCTGCTCCTCCGGGTCCTCCACCGTTGGAAGGTGGAAGGTACCCTCTCTCTAATCCCTCTGGAAAATATTTAGCCAAGCATCGACATATTAAACTAATACTATTACTCAAGCACTACTTGACGTTCTCAAAATTCATTGGTTCAGGAATGTAAATATTATTCTAGTAATAAAAAGAACTGATGTTAATGGTCATAATGTTTTTAGATTGGAGATAATTAAAATCTATGAATGTTCTACTTCATAAAAGAGACTAGAAATTGAGGCTGCTTACCAAGCCTGGCTCTCTTCTGCCGGACCAGCTCCGCCGATGTCGGGAGGACCCAGACCGTGGCAAATGCGGCCAGCTGCAAACATGTTTTGAAATGTTAGCTTCGTTAAAATATCCACTGTCGGTAATAATGGAAAATAACCACAGCTATAATACAGAAAAGGAAAATGGATTAGATTGCTAATCCAAATTTTACACAGCCTTTAGTTACTTATTTTTAGTTGGTGAGCCGTTGCAGGTTGTAATAAATAAGCCTTATTGTGAATAGAGGCTTGGTATAAAATTATTGTGAGGGAACTTAATCGGAAACAAGACTTGAAAGTTGCTTTTCGGTCGGTAGATAAGCTTTATTTAATTAAAAGTTCGGCGCCACTGAAATAAATTCGTGCTTCTATGAGGCATTTCTTTACGCGATTCCAGCATGGAACACGTGATTGTTCCATTTCATGTAATAGGATGCACCTAACATTGTCCCAGTTCACGCTACATCAATAAATAATGGCTAGACAAAATACCTTTCAAATCAGAGCTCCAAGTCACGCAACAAGCCTATCATGTGTGCTGGCTTCAACTTACGTTTATTTGAAAAGTGCTTAATGGAGAGAGCTTCTGTTCCGTTGAGAGTTTCCTTGTTGAGTTCTAAACTTTATAATAGGATTGAATAAAAAGGTACGGAGTAAACGTGATTGGAGGAACGTGTAATTCTTTAGCTTTGTTTTTTGGGTTAGAAAAGTTACGAATTTATTAAGAAATTGAATTGGTATTTACTCTCATTATTTTTTAGTAAAATTTTGAATAGTTAGTTTCATGACTTCTTTGTTACTAATAATAAATTTAGAATAAAAAAGGATAGTAATTACGAATCAGTCCATTTGGATCATCAAGTGATGATGTTGATGAAGTTTTACTCTGATAGGGATGTATTTATATAGCTTTTTATTTTTTTGAACGTTGTTTTAACTTACTCTTATTATATAAATGATATGTGGTTGAAGAAGATATACTGTCAGTAGTCCATTATTTACCATTCTACAACGAGGAAGGACAAATTATAATAACGTTCTAACAGCTGGAGTATCGATTATCAGGTCGATATTACTATTGCCGTTACAATCGCTGAGGATATTCAACATCCGTAGTCTATTACGCCATTATAAATTCACATTATGTTACGAATGAGGCCGATTATTGTAACCAATCAGTGCCGAGTTTGCATAATTTACTCCAAGCTCTAAGTTGCATCAGCCTCTGTTGCACTACCTTTCCGCCCAATACTTCCGGCCAATTCTGATCACGTTTACAGAGCTAAAATTAGTATATAAATATATGAAATGTTTTATTCTATAACTAGATTAAAATAATCGACTCATTATAGATTTGAAAGTTATTTTTCGATCGTGTTTGTGTATCAACTTAGTATTCTCGTATCAGAAGCGGCGTTGGTTCGAATACAGCTATTCAACTATTTCAATGCGGACCTGCGAAATAAAATTGGGCCTTCCCACTCAGTCTAGAATAGGTTGTTAATCTGCAGGATAGCCTGTCCTTTCTGCCTTAAATTGGCGAAGTATGTTAAAAAAAAACAAAAAAAAAAAACTTGCGTTTATTAAAAAATACTGAACCGTCTAAACGATAATATTATTGCATGAAAATTGAAAAGTAAATGTCTACTAAATCGTGAACTAAAATTTTTTTTAAAAGTTCTTCATTGTAGTCAAAGTATTTGAGACATAAACAAACAATTCTAAGTTTTTGAATTGAAGCTCTCTTCGTGCCTATTTTTGTTAAACAAACATTGAAATACAGCTTGTTAGATTTTATTAAAATTGTATAGAAATATTCGCAGTTGAACACATTACAACTTAAATTAGGTGTCTACGTCGTACTTTGAAATATGATAGTAAACAATTTTGATAACCACTACACCGAAGCGTCAGTTTTATTAAGTATATGCACAATACGTAAGGGTTGATAAGAATATTATTGCTCTAATATTTATTATATACTAATAATAAGGGATAATAATTATAACCTATGTTATAAAGAATATTTTTTCAGTCAATATGCTTATAAGGAAGTATTATCAATATTGGACAAAATATAAATGAAATTGTTTGTTTCTTACTGTGAACATTTCACTCGTTATATTAAAAAAAAACGTAATATATTGTTATAATCGTATAATAGCACTAAGAAAGTAGATTTGGACTATTGGAAGTTTCCAGTTTGCTTAAAGTAAAAATATCTAACTATCTCGGGGATTAGATTATGTAGAAATAATAAAATTTTGTCTATTATTAGTTGCAACATAGTGACTCATTGGTAAGGAACTATGCTACTAACTCCAAATCCGGCTGTGGAAAATAATTATTTCTGTTGCACTGTTGTGATTCAATCAGAACCTGTGGGTTCTGGAGCCCTCCTGGTGTAGTCCACCCGGCTTCATAAAGTGAGTAATTGGGGGGGAAAATCGGGTGGTTGAAAAAATCACCTCCTTGTATAACCGTTGTTCTAAAAGCAGTACTTCCTTCCCATGACCCACCCTTCATGAACCAAAGAGGTTCATATTATAGTCTGTTACTAATGTTTAACAATAGCAATAGGCAGTATGCTCGTACAGCTATCGAGTACGCACGTATATTATTTATTAATATATTTAAATTTAGATTGGCTTTCTGAATTATAATATTAACGTACTAACTTGATAACTGGACAGAAAAATTATGTACTGTTTTAATTTTCAGCTGAAATTCAACTATGAAAATTTATTGGTATGGAATTTTCACAATTACACTTCTGTCTCGTGAGATATAGTTGTATTATCAAAAAAGAATTTTCGAATGGTTACTGGACAAATATTTTTATAATTCTTGCTAACCCATTCCTTGTTTCGCTTTTTGTTTAAATTTAGCATGATAGAACAATTAATTTAACCTCTACGACACAGCACTAAATTTATTGTTCAATTGATACTAAAGTTGTTGATAGCCCCGATTTTCTTCTCTATGAAATGCAAAAGTAGGTTTGCATTGAAATGGGAAATACACAACCTCTTATAAATAATAAAAATGTTAGATACCATAGTATAATTTTCAATTCTAAACTATTACAATTATACAAAAACTGTGAAGTGAAAAATTGGCGATTTGATGGTCGTGCTCACAGCGTGTCGTGCCGTATGGTATCTCCTAGCGCCGTGTCTAAGCCCTTTCAGAACGCGTTGCGTAATCTCTCATACAAATAGCACTTGTTTTGAAATATAAATATTATTAAATGTTTTGAACACCAAATTTATATTTGTATAACTATGCTATGCCAGATGAGTTAAAACACACTGTTTGAAAGTTGGTAAAATTTCAATAAACAAAAAAATATATTTATAATTTAATCTTTAAATTGTTTGTTAGATGGGCCGACTGTAAACGTTGGTCAAAACCCCGGCACATATAGAGGTATATTAAAAAAAAAAATTAAATCCGTTACAACCCATAAAGGGTCAGGGGTGCAGTACATTTTAAGAGTACTATTACTACTATTACTAGATCAACGGTTGTGTAAGGAGGAGATTTAGTAAAAATCACGCTCGATCGCCAGAATTTTCACCCCTCAATTCATGAGGCTGGATGGACCCGGAGTGCTCCCAAACCAACTGGGCTGACTTACGGCTACTGCGAAACAGAAAAGGTATGTTATCTGCCACAACCGGATTCGAACCCGAGCGGGGTTAGTGCCTACCCACTGCCACAAATAAAGCTATATAAAACATGTACATATATATATATATATATATATATATACACATGTTTTTTTTTTTAACACGCTCGATACAGAATCACACAATTTTTTTTTTATTCATGCTAATTCAGGTTAATTTAAATATTTGGATAAAATGGTTTTATAACAGGAAGCTCGAACAGTAACTACGAATTTGACACATTGTTTGGAAAAAATACGTTTATTACTTCATCTATACTATACTTCATCATGATTTTCTAGAACTGAAAACGATAATTGAATTAATAAATATTATTAAAAATGAACTGGAGTGGTTTTTATAATGCATAGCTTCGTGCATAAAAAGAGGGATTTCAACAAAATCGAAATGGATGTTCTGAGGTAATTAATATATTCCTCAGTTCCAGGGATTTCTATTTTTCTTTGTCCTAGAAGCTACTCATTTATAACTAGGGTAATTGAACTTTAAGCATACTATTTTTATGCAAATGAAAATACCTTTGCATATTTATATTGAACCCAATATTAATTTTGACACACTATTGCCGTATTTTTTTTTTTAGTATCACTATTCATTACTTAAAAACACTCAAAGAAAAAGTATGAAATTCTTTGTTTGTATGGATTCCAAGATGAGCTAACTTAACCGTCGATGTCCCTAACGATGTAAGTAAATAGGTACTTACCCCGAGGAGTGTAAGCCTGCTGTTGTACTTCATTTCTGATGCTTGAGGTACCGTCCGGGAGGCATATATACTCCAGCGACCCCTCCACTTCGGGGCGAAAGCAAGGACACCCCTCCACTGCTCCTGCAGTTTCTTCTCCATTGTTTGGGCTTTTTTACAACTCAGACTGCCTCTTTGGTTTTCGATTTGTGCTTGTCGGGTTTTTCCTGTTTTGATGCAGCTTCCCATCTGCATTTTTTCCCCTATCACATTACTTTCATCATTCTGCTTTATTGAATAGTTGGCTGTTTCACTTTTACCCAAGAGGGAAGATGTTAGACATATTAAAAGAAATATACTTATAAATTATTAATATAAATTTAAATAAGGTTATGTTTTCACAAAAGTAACTCTATTAATTAATTTTTCTAGTTCAATACCAAATTTTAATTTTCAAAATTAACAAATTGTAATTTAAGAATGAGAAATTATTTCAAATTCTTTTTTATATTAATTAAATACTTATTCTAAAGAATTACAAGCATCGAGATCTGTATTCATTTGACATTTGGTTTATAGCTGTACTTTTCGGTTTAACCGGCGTTAAAATTGGATTGTGCATGGCTGTTTCATAAATATGATGAGTAAGTGACTGTGCCTGATGGATTATGCCCTATATATTAATTAGAAAGCTATATATTTTTTTTAATAAACCATTACATAAATATGAGATATATTCCTTCATAATTAATATAAATAACATATCAATTAATAAAATTTAGTTTAAAAATTGCAACATATTTATATATAATAAAACTACTTTTGGCGGTCAAAATATAGATATTTGAAAAAAATCTATTTACGTAACAACAGATATTATAATATTGTCATTATATTTTATATCCAAGTATGTGCTCATTCCAATCTAATTCCAAAAGTATATTTATTTTTTTCAATTAACGGTTTTAGTATCTACTAGATTATTAGAAGACAAAACATTTTTTTACCTAAAAATCTTAATAAATTAGTAATAAAAAAAATAATTTGGAATTACCTTTAATGAAAAAATAATATATTGTGAATAAAGGTTTATTTTATAGATCATCATGAGAACTCTCAGAGGAGACTAAAAAAAAAAGCTAAATAAAAAAAAAGAGAGAGAAATGCTTTATGTAGCCATGCTGCCCAGATACATTGGGGTGCTACAATACACAGTATACCAATCAATCCATGGTCGAACATATATTCAATACATATATTCACATGATATAACAATAACTTTTTTTTTACCTACCTCTTCCTTTTACAATAAATACTCGTCTACACACTAAATACAAATATTTTATTTTATTAATTCAACAATTTCATTACATTTAACAATTTTATTTCATTAAATTGTCTATTCTATTCTCCTTAATTCACTCTCCCAGACTTCCCCTCTCCAGTAATCCGCTACCCACGATCGATCCGTTAAACAAACTTATCATCAGACAGCAATTTAAAGTCAAACCCAAGACATAATAGTCACCGCATTTCATCAGTTTATAAAAAGAAACAAATAAATTAAAAATATTGATTTAGGGAAAATTAAAAAACAAAATGTTAGTTAAAAGAAATACTTCAATGAATAGATTAGTTAAAAGAAATAATGTAAGGAATGAATAAGTTATGGGAATACATAAGTTAAAACACAAATCGACAGGTCAAAAAAAAAGAAAAAAAAAAGAAGGAGTTCATACGAACTTAATATCGCTGTCTCAGTTCAACAGTGTACTATTTAAAAAAAAATAGTATTTTGAGATATGAATGTTATGTTAGCAATAATGGTGAGATATATAAAGTAAAACACAGAATCATAGTAAAACATATCTCATAAAATCGTAGTAAAAAAAATAAAAAGATTCGGGATATTTAACTGTAAAGATTTTACTCTTATTGGTGAGGTTACATGCACATCTCAAAATAACCATTTTATGAGATGTTAAACTGTTAAACAAATTTGGTTCATGTAAAAAGATTTCAAGAGAAGTGATTGATTTTAGGAACATACGTTTTTAATTTTTTTTTTTCTGATTCAATAATTATCTACCATACACAGACCCAAAACCAGGCCCAGATAAGAGCCTAGTGCTTTACCAATACTACTCCACTCTCAAAATTATGGAGAAAAAAAATCAACATTAAACTGGATTGAAGGACTGCAGAAATTCCCACTTAAATATAAATAATCATATGAATTTACTAAGAAAACATCCGTTTTTAACAACAAACTGCTATTGTGGAAAACGTCACATAACCATCACGATAACAAAAGAATATTTCTTTTCATTTTAAGTTTATATTAATGCGTTTTCCTTTCCTAAAGATTTCCCACGAGTTGGATTAGAATTCTCGGTAACTCCGTCAATACAAATCCTTGTGTCACTTGAGTTACTTAGAAAAACTTAATGAAATCCAAGCGATGTATTATTTGATATTGTAAACGCATTTTTCAGTTGAAGTTTTGAAAAATGTAAAGGTACTCCAATAAATTGAATTCACTATCCGTCCAAAATTTGCTATTTTGAAGAAAATAAAAAAATAACAGGTATACAATAACCTTTAAAATCGATTGGTTTAATAAATATTATTATTATTATCATAAATCTTTAAAACTCTTCATTATTGAAAGAAAAACTATTGTTTTAGTTTACTATTGTTTTATTAGTTAACCATTTATTTCTAGTAAGTAATCCTACAACCTAAGGTCCAAAAGGGTTATTTCTTGAAAAAATATTAAAAGTAAGACATTTGCAAAAATTAAAATACCTCGTTAGGATGACAAATAAAATTAAAAACCTTTTATGAAATGTCACCATCCAAATTTTAGATTTCTAAAATTGTATAATAATAAGAAATTATTTTACAGAACAGGAAACAAATAACAGGAAATTGTTACATATGAAAGATAAAATAGCAAAAGAAAAAAGTAAAAGGTTATTTATAAAACAGACTGTAAACAATATAAAAACAAATGCTACATAGGTGTGGAGTTACAATATTTAAGAATTAAAATAAATGAACATTGAAAAAATACTAAAAATCTTAACGCTACATTAGGGAAACATATTATATTGTAAACGCTGTGATCGACGATTTTGAATGTAAAAATTATAGGTGGATCATTCTCAAAGATACGGGCATTTTTCAGTTCAAGTTTTCAGAAATGTAAATGTTCTCCAATCGATTGAAATTCAATGTCCATTCAAAGATTAACTATTAACAAGAGCCTTTAAAATCGATCGGTTTATTAAATATTATTATTATTTATTCAATCTACATTATTCAAGCCCGTGGCTATAATCTTAGGCAATAATAAAGGAATATTCTGTACTAATGAGAAATAAAATGAAGAAATCGGTAAAACTCTTAATTTTATTGTAAAAAAAAAAATATTACTGTTATTTCCAACGTATTTTGAACTATAAATAAAAAAAAAAGAGAAATAAGGAGATGGATAAAATTTTACTTAGGAAATTATTTATTGTTCAAACTAGAAAATATGGAAAATAATAATAAATTTATAATAATAAAATAAATAAAATAACATAGGTTAAAATATTGGCCAATACAATGAATAATTAATGAAGGGATAGAAGAGAAACAAATATCTCAATGTGCGTGGACTTTTTATCATGAAAATTATTCAATGAATATTCTCTAAGTTGTACTTCCAGAATGCAGAGCTTAATGTCGACTGTGTGGATAATTTTTCAGATAATTAAAATAATTTATTTACAGAATGCAAAATAAAAACTACTGAATGAAAAAGTAGTTTAAATGAATAGTGGTGAATAAGCGGCACGTATTGGTTTCATTTATATATCATGTACTACCTTCGTCCATTCAACTCATTTTTAAGTACGCCAGGTATGCCTTTAAGTAGGTAGAATTAAACAAAAAAAAAAAATTCTAACTTTAAAAGTAAATAATCAGTTTTAATCTTACCACCTTCCAAAGGGTTTATTTGTTTAAAAGTGGAACATTTTCAAAAATTAAAATACATCTCTGGGATGCCAAAAACAATTAGAAACACTTTTAGAAATATGACCGTTCTAAGTAAAAATTTGGATTGTATAATAATAACAAATTATATAATTTCCTGTCAAATATGATAGATAAAATAGAAAAAAAAAATGTTATTTATAGAATAAACTTTAAAAAATTAGAATTAGAAATAACACCGCTACGTAGGTGAGACGTCACAAAATTAAAATCATTAAAATATTAATATCACAATTGGTGAAACATAGCATAGAAAATAACCATGAATTTATTTTCAATGAAATAAAAATTTTAAACTAAGCAGATATAAAAATTAGAAATATTTAAAATCTATTTAAATATAAAAACATAGTTAATTTTAAAACTTCAAGTCATCCATTAGGACGATTTGGCTAAAATCAGATACTAATCCTTCCTTGATAAACTTTCCAAACACTGAAACCCACTTGTTTCTAACTTGCCTTCAATACCTGATAATCTCCCTAGGCGTCTGAAAAGAAGATGGCCATGAGACCTCCTTCTCTAGTTATTGGAGTTCTATCAATGGGTAGATTCTTCACATGTTTATATCATATCATTCTATATCTAATAGAAAATTTACTAGTTGTGTATACTTGCATACAGTTGTTAATAACAATAAATACATTTTTAAAAAATTTAAAACTGATATAAGTGGAATTGGACAGCATTACGTGGACAGAATAAATAAAATAGATTTGTAAAACAGTAGTAATTAGTAAGAAAATAAATAAGAATCAATGCACTATACAGAGAAATAGAATTAAGCCAATTCTTTATTCTTCTAGCAATGTAGGGCTCAGTGCACTGAAATTCGGGTACAAAGATGGGCGGATAGAAAAAAGTAATTAAGAGATTTAATAAATAATATCAAAATGTTGATAATCACTTCAAATGAGTGTAGATTTTCTATTGTGGCAACATTTTAAGATAAAAATTGGGAAACAAAAGTGATCAAAAAGACTTATATTCAGTTTGGAATATATATAAAAAATTGTTTCAATTAAGATGGCATATGTCTACAAATTAGTAGTAAGGCTAGGAAGAAATGAGAACAATAACTAGGAAATCTATTTAATTGAATAATTTAACACATAGTAAAATATTAAATTATTAAAAGTTCTATTAAAATGCTATGTAAAATGTTTTAAATAAAACAAATAATTGTTGATTGCAAATATTATTATTTTAGAACTTGATAATGGGTAGAAGAGTCCAAACGTTGTTCAGAGTACATAATGAATACAGAAGTGGCAAAGAGGTTATAAATTACTAAACAAGAAAAAAAATTAATGTTTAAAAAAAAATCGGATAGTTGGATATTTTGTGTTATTCATCAACATTTCAAGATTTGTAGAATGTGCTTCATGTTAACAATATATTCGTTTTTAAAATTTTCAAAAATAATATCAATTGCAATAAAAAAATCATATGATAAAGGAAATATCAAGGAGTAACCTGTTTTTTTCGAGTGAAGATTCTAAATATGAACTTTATTTTTGAAGAAAAAAACATTTTTCCGTTAAAATCAGTATTTTTTATTTAAACGTCATTAAGCTAAAAAAATAAATGTTTTGAACGTTACTGAGCTTAATACTTTAATGTATATATTTTTTTTATTAAGATGCTGATGGGAAAAATAAACTTCCTTTAGAATATTAAAAATATTCTGTACGTTACTGGTTTCTCCATCTTCAAGTACTAATTTTTCTATAATCATAACAATTAATTTATATGTGTACAATTAAAACCTTATAATCAATTAAAGTTTACAGTATTGTTGCTATTTTTAGTTATGTGAATTACTTCTAAGATCCTTCTGATTGTGTTTTAGTGGGGTTTTTGGAGCTAAATTTTATTTTAACTGCAAAGAAATAATGCCTAGTATAACATCGATTTGTGGTAAAGGGACGGATGAATACATCCGTTGTGAACGACAATGTTTAAACAGTGTTGATTTATAAATTTTAACTAATGTGATTATGTGACAACATTTAAAAAAGACATAGATGTACTTAAAAAATGAGGTAAAATTGATCACATTGTTTTAATTGTATGCATACAAAATTATTGATAATTATTAAATTAGTTGTTATAATTGTAGTAATATAGGGTTTTTTTTAAAGCCCGATAGAACTTGAAATTGTAAAAAATAACACAAAAAATTAAATTGTAATCAAAATTTTTTTTTTATTCATGCTAATTCAGGTTAATT
>NW_027107159.1:1211029-1213678 GCF_000696795.3 Halyomorpha halys | reverse complement strand
AAAAAAAAAAAAGACAAAATAAATAAATTAAAATAATAATTCTTAATGAAAGATAAATGTAAAGTTAATAACAAAACATATGACGTTTATGGATTTAACTAAATAAATAATTGGGAACAAATGAAAGTGAATTTAAGAAAAAGATAAAGGGAAAAGAATTTGGATAAAATAAAATTTTAAAGTGACAATAACAGAACTGATAAATATAGAACTTATTACAGGATGTCCTGCACCAACCTGGGCTTCATTCTTCGGGTTGTGGTTGGGTTTCCCAAGTTATAGGTCACTTCTCCTTTAACTGTAGGTAACTGGGAGTGGAACTTCATGAATCTTTTTTTGATGTAAATCTCTATTGTCTCTATTTGTGATTCCCGATGCAATTGTCAGTTTCTTCCAAAACCAAGAAGCATCCAATTCTTACGACTTTATTTTGAAAGGTTTGTATTTTTTCCTTTTCGTAAAGGATGCCGCTCCCTAGACTTCACAGCCATACATCAGCAGTGGCCTGAGAATTGTTTTGAAAATAAGACTAGCTGGTTCTGGTTTTAATTTGGATTTTCTATCTACATAGGATATGGCATTGCTAACCTTGCGTAGGTTTGAGTTAGTTTGATGTCGATATAGTCGTTCCAGGTAAGGCGACGATCGAGGTGAATTCCCAGGTATCTTACTGTTTCACTGGCAGGATTCCATTTCACATTTTTACCTTTGAGGATCATTCCCGATGGGCCTGGTGGGGGTCTGGGTGTAAACATTTTTCAATGTACGGGCTAATCATCCATTTAGTGAAGTATTGTTCTAGATCATTAAGGTGACTTTGCAAATTAGCATTTTTAGCTATTATTATGTCATCATATTGACCAGTGTTCCTGTATCGTCAGCCAACATTGCTATGAAGATGTGTGTGAACTGGATAACAGAAGTTGGACAGAATGGGAGAAAGGACTGAGCCTGGTGGAGTACCGGCATGGATTTGTCTGAGGGTAGAATTCGTGTCATTTATACCACCAGAAAATGTTTTGGCGAAAAAATTAATTTCGGGAAGTATTAAATGGGAAATTTATGTCACTTTAAATAGTTTTTTTAAATTTTTTTGACGTATCTATCGATCAGATATTGTGAACTGACTAAAAAAAAGAACATTTTAGGCTTTCCAGTTTATGGGCCACCACTTTGTTATTTTTTTAAAGTTTCATTATTTTGATACTATGGAAAAATTTTGTATGATAAAAAAATTCAGTTGCTGACAAAAAATAAATAAATAATAAAAATGCTGTTTGCGCTATTTCATTTGTCTAGACTTTTAGTATGTCAATAAGAACATAGAAAAAAAAAACCAAATCCTTCTCTTTGTGAAATTATGTTCCACCCATCACATCCACCTATTTTTTTTTAAGTTGATATGATGGTTCCAGGTAAGGAAGCGATCGAGGTGATTTCCCAGCTATCTTACTGTCCAAGTTAATTAAAGAAAATAATAATAAGGTGTACAGTGAAAAGAATAAATAAACAAGAATTACAACAAAAAGTATTAAACGATGAAAGAAAATGGAAACAAACAAATAAAAGAGAGATATAAAAATACAGTAACTATTAATTATATGATTATTATTATTATGAAACTTCAGGATGTGTTTTTTATAGAAATAATTTACAGGGTTCCTCATTAAAGAGATTTTAAGATTTGGAAGCCGAAGTCATATGTGAAATATGGAATGTAATAGATAGAATATTCTCTGCGCTTACTAAAGTACGTTTATTATTTTTTCAAATTTAGTTGATGTTAGATTCCATCATGGGTAAGATACAGGAGAACTATTTTTAATTTATCTTGTTTATCCTTCTTACTATCTCGTGCAAGAATCAGCTCATTACAGTATAACCACTGGTCTCAGTCCACTGATGAGCTGGATCAAAACATCATTTCTGCCAATATCATTTTTATAAATCCTTCAAACAGGAATCAAGATTACTTACTATCTTTGAAGTTAGTTATATAATATAAATAAAAAATATTTATTTAATTTAATTACTTATTTCGTCATAAGGGTTCGAAATAAAAATTTTTTTTTAAAATTAATATTTACAGATATTTATGTTCATTATTGTATACATATTCCTATTTTTGTATTAGGTTTGAGATAATAAAGGTCAGAATAAGAAATAAAATAAAAAGAAAGGGTCAGAGAAAAAAAAAAAAAAATTATAATAAAATTGAAAGATTTATGATTTCAAATAAATTATATTTATTATTCACTCATCCTTAATAGATAATATATATTAAAACTAATAGAATAAATCTAACTATCACTACTTTCCTTTAATAGTGGTACATTTATTCATATTTTTTATTTTAAGAATTAATTGCAGACTGGAGTTACTTAACAGCCCTACCAGAGTTATGATAGTCTGTCCTTGATGATTGAAGTAGTAAACAATTAAAAAAACAAACAATTTTTTTAATATATTTATTACTTTTTTATAAATATTTATTACTTGTTATATATTCATTACTTTTTTATATATATTCATTACTGTTTGGACAGCATTACGTATAAGTTAAAACACAAATCGACAGGTCAAAAAAAAAGAAAAAAAAAAGAAGGAGTTCATACGAACTTAATATCGCTGTCTCAGTTCAACAGTGTA
>NW_027107159.1:1210118-1210979 GCF_000696795.3 Halyomorpha halys | reverse complement strand
CGAATAAAAAAAAAATTTTGATTACAATTTAATTTTTTGTGTTATTTTTTACAATTTCAAGTTCTATCGGGCTTAAAAAAACACCCTATATTAGTACTTGAAAATGGGGAAACCTTCGGGTTTAAACAAATATAGAATATTGTTAATATTCTAAAGGAAGTTTATTTTTTACTTCAACATCTTAATAAAAAGAACAAACAACTTCTTAGGAAAGTAAATCCATAATTTTTATTTTATTTTTTCCAATGGCTACAGGAATATCACCTAATTCATGTTTATAGTTGATGTCATCAGACCCCGATTAATTGTTATTCTAATTAAAAAACTGTATTTAAACTATACTATTTATTGATTTATTTAGCGAAGTGTTTGTGTTTGTGTTGACTATTTACCTAAGCAAGTACATTCTACCCCTTTGTACGAATTGGGTAGTAAGGTAAGGTTTTTATAACAAATGTATGTTGTTTTTTTTTATACATTTGTTTTTTAAATTGATTTTTTACCCCGTTTCGCTGCTATTATAGTTACATGAGAACTTCGGTCGGCTGCTTCCATTTAATGAACCAGAAGAAATCCATGTAACACTAAGCAGCATCCCGATCTCAATTTATCAGCAAGTGAGACGAATCCTCAAGACAAGGAAGGGAAGAGGAAGAAAAAGTGAGGCGAACCTTATAATTGTCTTTTTTTCCATTCCCTTTAATACCTACTAAGGAGCTAATTAATGACGAAGGGTTATTATAACTACCTATTATACATTAAATATTACTATTTGAAGCACAACGTTCAATGTAAACTTAGATTTATTCTATATAGACATTTATATAATATAAATAAAAAATATTTATTTAATTTAATTTA
>NW_027107159.1:1203246-1205218 GCF_000696795.3 Halyomorpha halys | reverse complement strand
TATATATATAAATAATTGACCGTATCATCCGAATTAAAAATACAAAATTTATACTGAAACTAACCTGTAAACTGAATTTTGTTTTGAATTAAATTATGAAGAAGTTGGTCAGGAGTGCGGTCACAATGAAACAAAAATAGATAACAACTATTTATTAGCCTACGTTTCGCTCCCCTTTGTAGAGCTTCATGAGGGCTGTTCAAGTTTAGAGCTATCGAGACTTTGCAGGTCGAGTCTCCCCCCCCCCACCCCCCGCACTCCTAACCATCTTCTTCATAATTTAATTTAAAAAAAAATTCAGTTTACAGGTTAGTTTCAGTATAAATTTTGTATTTTTCATTCGGATGATTTTACACTCATAATTCTCGTCGTTGCAACTGAAATTTGGATTTTTGTCTTCATTTGTGGTTTATCCATCTTGCCAGTTATTTTTTAAATGAAGTGATGTTTTTTATTAATGCTTTTAAGCTCCTATTGCTTTTGTATTTTAACTATTATGTTTTTTATTAATTTACAGATTACGTATATTCTGTTTTTTTGTTTGTTATTATTTCTTTTAATTATTTTTATTTTTGTTTGATTTATTTGTTGTTTTATTACTGCCAATTAGTAATATTATTTTTAATTTATTCATTTATTGAAATTTACAACTGAATAAAAATAAAAATACAATAAATAAATGTGATAAATGTTCCATAAAACATTGGTAATTTTGGGAAGAAATCACCCATGGTATTACTGCAATCGTTACTTTAAATTAGAAGATTAGAACCGTCAATTGAAAAAATATATAAAAATTTGAAAACTGTTTGAAGATTGTTTGATTGGAAGATCTGTCTCTATTTATTGAATTATAACAATTTGATGAGTAAGGTTGTCTCCTCGAAAATGACCTAAGGGCCAAAACGTAGGAGTTATTTAAAATAAAAAGTTGATATTAAAAGTAGTTATTGAAGTTTGTATTAATAATAAAATTTCCCAAACAATCAATATTTTAAATCAGTATTCTAATATTTTTTATTTAGTTATTAACAGTTTTGGGTGAAAATATTTTGTCTTGTAATATTCTCGTAGATACCAGAACCGTCAAATGAAAAAAATAAATAAAAAATTGAAAATGGTTTGACTGGTTTTGGAATGAGTACTCACTTTCTTATAGTTTTTTTTTTTAAACATACAACTGAATATAAACTATATAAAAAAAAATACAACGAATGAATATGATAAATGTTTCAGAACACATTATAATCTTGGGATGAACCACCCAATAGTGGTACCGATTGTTTTACATTAGAGGATCCATTAGTGGTCATCTTCTTTTCAGACTCCTAGAATGATTAGCAAGGATTGTTAACGATGAGAGATTAAGAACTAAGGGGTTTGGGTGGGTAAGGATTTTGGAATGAAAGGAAGTATATCTATTTCCGGCCATATCTACAACGAATAGCATGTTGAGCTCTTTATGGATGAGTTTCTTTGTGACGTAATAAGGAGCATCAAAGATTTTGGTTTGTAAGAATTGAATACAGGAAGAATTCGATTTATTGGGCCTCAAAGCTCAATACTATATATCTTAATTAGTTTGATAATCATTGTGTTTAAAAGTTTTTGTAATTGATGTGAAGTTTAGAATATTTGGCAAGTATTGTAGTAATCGGAATCTACGAGCAGATTCTTAGTTGTAATTTTTAATTTCAATTATTGTTTTGAGTTTCTAACTGTAAAGTTTTATATATTAAATAAATCAAAACTTGTATCCTTTTTTGTGTCAACACTTTTAATTTTTCACCAGTCCAACGTTTCGGCCATTTTAGCCATCCTCAAGGACATCTTCAATTATAATTTCTTCCTCACATTAAATTTAGAGTTACTTTTGCAGGCTATTCTGCCCAAGTCATTCATTAATTATAAGTTAAAAACCTATTTTTTAATTTAAAATCATAAATATTTAATTCTTCTTATATAAGATTAT
>NW_027107159.1:1189481-1202981 GCF_000696795.3 Halyomorpha halys | reverse complement strand
GGATACAAGTTTTGATTTATTTAATAAATAATTACCTTGTCTCAAGAAATTGAAATAATATAATTAATGTAAAGTTTTAGTATTTTTATATTTTAGTTTATAAAGCGTGTCATATGTTAGTAGCTGCTTAGTTTTAATCATTAGCATATTTTTTTTTTATAAAAACAAAAAAAAATTGGTTTAATTTTAGTCCTTTATCCTATTTATTTCTTTATTCAGAACCTTTTGTAGGCATATTAGTATATTTTAGCTGTCTTATTGTATATTTGACAGTTTATAGCTGTATATATAAAATTATTTATTGTACAATGTATTTATGGTGGAAGACTACTAATATTCCTTTATAATTACTCAGTCAGCAATATAACAGCGTGTTTAGCTCCGCCTGGTGTACCGAATAGAGAAGGCCGATGGAACGTGTAATTACTATACTTGCAACAACGGATGCTATTAATTTTAAAATTAGATGTTGCTTCGGTGGGTAGTAATGAAGGTATTAATTTCGGACGCTCACAAAAGGGTATCCCGGCCATTACCGATCCAATGTACATCTGATTACTAGGAGGTTAAGGGCGAAGAGTTAGATGACAAGTCGTAAAAAATAAATAACATCAGTAACAAATATAAATTTTTTTGTCAATATTCCACCTATATTTTCACAGGAAGCAACAATTTCGTATCTGATTTTAGATGAAGAATTAATATTCGGGCCATTCAAAACATAATATGATGCTTATAATTTATTAGTTTATAGAAACATGAAATCAATGGGAAAAAATAGACAGAGAATAATATGAAAAACTACCCCCAAAACATTATGTACCGTAAACTGGGGTTACTTTGATCTTCTGGGGTAACTATAGTAGATCACGTTATGTTTAATTTAAATCGTGTTGGCGAGCTCAATTCTTGCCCCAGCCTTGTCTTTTTGTTACGAGAGTTACTTGTTAACTGCAATGATGGGCGCCTGCTTCATAGTTTTATGCAGCAGCTGATAATAGCTATCAGGAAAACTGCGTCCTCTGGCGTGCGACCAATGAATTTCCCATTGGCTTAGTTGTATAATATATCTCTTAAATTTATCTGCAAACATTTCCCTTCTTGTTTTATTTCTCGATCTCACTTTTATGATTTTCTATGATGTAAAAAAAGTGTGTTTGACAGGGTATCATTGATTACCAAGCTTTCTGTAGAACAGGTCCTCCCAACGCCATCCATCGTCTTAAACCACTTCATGTGGCTGTCGGTCGAAAGTTGATTGGCAGAAGGTATTAGACGGAATGAAGAGAACAGTCTCTGGTACATCTCGGGCCAACAGGACACCTTCTCAATTGACATAAAACAATGAAAAATTACCATTGAAAGTTTAAGTTTACCTAGTTTAGGGATTTTACCTATTTTCTGAGTGTCTAGAGCTAATTTTGTTTAAAAATGTTTGTGATAGAGGAAATCGGCAACTGTGATTTATACAGACTGAGCCACTGAGTACCAGGCCTCGATATTATTTTGTTATAAAGTTACTTTTTGCATGCCACTGATTAATTCATACATTCCTCAATGAGGCCAGACCAAAAATGTGTTCGAATGAACATTTTCAACGCTCTGTTGGCGCAATAAATCCGAGTTTTGGCGCCGATTAATTACTGTAGATGAAACTTGGATACGCCCAAAACAAAAATACAGTCCAAACAGTGGACTGCAAAGGGGGAACCGGTTCCAAAAAAAGCAAAAACTATTTTCTCGGCTAGGAAAGTGATGGCGACTATTTTTTGGGATAGTCATGGAGTTATTTTAATCGACTGTCTTAAAAAAAAATTACTTGTATTTTTGTTACCCTCGTAAAGTGGGTACCTTTATTTGGGTAAAAATCTGTTGATTGAGCGTTATTCTTACCAAATCACCTCCTTGCACACCTGTTGGTTTAGTAACTTCTTCTTTTTAAAGCATTGCATCCCTGACCCATCATGGATTGTAGCGATTTTATTGTACAGATTTAATTTAATTTGATTGTTATAATTTACTGTCAAAATGGTTCTATTTACTAAAATGCGTTACTTATGTATGAACCGATGATTTGTGATTCAGTGTCTGGAATCTATATCCTGCAAACTTTAGTTAGACTTGGTAAGAATGAGAGGTGAAGACATTTCTATGATCGCTATCAAGGAAAAGATGCTTGTAACAAGGAGAAGGGTGGATGTGAGCGAGAACCAAGGTTGGGAAGAGAGACTGAAGTGCCCATCCAAGACTTCACTTTTACTTTTTTTTTTGTCATATCTTCATACCTTTGAGTTTCTGTTGAGATCTTTTTAAGGTTCCTATTAAACGTGAAGATACTGTAAGGCAATCAACAAGATATAATATCATACATGGCTTACTTTCGATTGGTACGCTCCTACAAAAAAGATTATAACCACAAATTTTGATTTATCCTTAGTTATGTGTTTATCGTTTATAGTTGCTCACGCTCAGCGGAGAAGGGGGTGAGTTAAAGGAAAATAAATATAATCGCAAAAGGAAAAAAAAAGGACAAAACAATAAAGAATAAATTACTCCTTAGGCTTGTATTTTTTCTTTAATTATGCATTATGCCCACAATATAACTAAAATATACCACACATGTACATAACAGAAAACCTAGGGGTGTTACCTACCCACCTGTTAAATTATCGTAATATTTCGTGAACAACAACAAAAAAAACATAAGTACATAAACAAGTTGAAAGCAGAAAGAACAGCAGAACTATATGGACAAAAGTTTAATAGTAAGAAGAAATATATGTACACAGAATGAAAAGGAAAAAAAAAATTCTTATCAATTAATAAAACAATTAAAACTTATAGGTTGACTTAACCTTAACTTAAATGCTTAACCTTAATAAGTATATTTACGTTATTATTCTCTTAACTAGGACATGCTGAAGAAACATCACTGCACTATATCCCCACTTCTAGTGTTAATGACCGTCCATTGAAGTAGAACACCATAATTTTGAAAAACAAAACATATAAGATGACATTTCTCATATGGTGCTATTTCGGTTCAAACAGTAAAGACAGAGGGCCTTTGAACTATTACCACTTCACAATGAACAATCGTAACGTTTTCCACAATCAAACTGTCACCTTCAGAACACTAAAACCCACTCGTCTGAACATATGTGTTCAAAATCAAACTGTCATCTTCACAAAACCAAAACCCACTCGTCTGAACATACGTGTTCAAAATCAAACTGTCATCTTCACAAAACCAAACCCACTCGTCTAAAACATATTGCTCATGTTTTTATTTCACCATGACAACCGTAACACCTCTTGTCTACACAGATCCAGCCAGTGTTTTTATTTCACCATGGCAACCGTAACACCCTGGCGCCCAAATAGGGACTATATAAATAAACTAAGGTACCGTAACACGGTGCATAAAAATCAGATGGTGGCAGGATTATTGTAAAATCCTCACTAAGCTTTATGTTCAATAAAATTATTTTACATTTTACAGCTTAAATATTTTTGAAAATACTAAATACGATTTATAGAATGACGATTTTTGTCCTAATTTTCAACCAAAAATGTTATTTCACCCCAATTTTTTATTAATTGAATGAAAACTGTATAGTTACTAGCCAGCTAGTATACTACCAAGTGTATTTAGGAAGAATAAAAAATGATGGCTGTTTCAAAATGTTAAAAATAATAATTTTTAATTCAGAACTCGTTTAACCTACGTACGACACTAGAAAACGTAGTAGAACATAATTTAAAGTAGAGTAAATTTACTAAAATGTGAGCCCTAAGTGAGATGTTTACGTTCAACAGTTCCTATAACAAACACAGTTTTTTTTATTTAAAGCAATATTTTATAAGAAATGTACTAAAAAATCAGTGGTGAATTTTTCGTGAGAAATCTCTATCTGAGGAACAATGAGACGTAGAGATGTCTATTAGCATTCAAATTAAAGCTAGTTTAATGTCCTATAAAGTAGTTTATCTTTGTAGGAGTAGTAGTTTCATGATCTTTGCTAAAATTAATTGATTTCTAGTTGGTCGGGTATATGTTATATCAAATACCATGTTTTACAGCCGTGCATCATGACTTGGAAGAAGTAATTGAAAGATAGAACGAGTTGTGGATTCATTCTGTCTTTTAATTAAATAAAACATTAGTTCGCTCCTTTTAAGGGATAAAGGGGCTGTATTTGTATATGTATATATATAATTCCAAGTAGAGATACTGATTAACGTACTGGTATCCGGACCGTTGGCCTTGCTCTTTTTACTGTAATTGATACTTGACAATGAAATGGTATTAACCGATGTAAATAGACACTGCAATTATAAATGCCATTATAGAATGTTCAAACGCCGTATTTAATTACAACGGTAAATTTTAACAGAAATATAAAAAATGTTTAATTATAATAATTTTCATCATTCATTTAAGTCTCAAATACTCTTCATAAATATTTTAAATGTCTAAAGATTCGGCCAACTTGGCCACCCTCAAGGACATTCTTCACTGTATATTTACCCTTACATCCAACTATTAAAATTGTTTGCAGGATATTCTGTCTATGTATAATAATTTTAATCTAATTAACCTATTTTTTTCATGTTTAAATAACCTAAATTGCACTCAATTTAAGTCCCAAAATACTCTTTATTTTTCTAGAATGCTCACAAACCACACCGGTTCTATATTTATTTAGTAATTATATGTAACTTTATCATTTTGTGAATATACTAATTGTAATCTACTAACTTTGTAAATTCAGTGTAAATGGCCCTAGTGGTCGAAACACTAAATAAATAAATAAATTTCTTTAAAAGTCCAACGTTTTGGCCAATTTGGCCATCCTCAAGGACAATCTTAAGTACAAATTTACATTCGCATCAATAATTTAAAAACTTTTTGCAGAATATTCTGCCCAGGTCATAAATTTGAGTCAAAATTGACCTATTTTGTTACTCTTAACATTAATATTAAAACTTTTAATTACAAATCTATTTAACCTTATTATCACAAAAATATTTTTAAAAAGTGAAAAGAAAATATTAAATATAATAAAAATACTTACATTTGTATTTAAGATTGTCATTGAGGACGGCAGAATTGGCCGAAAAGTTGGACTTTATAATAAAGCATGTTTTGAGACTTAAATTGGGCACAATTTAATTTATTCAAACAAGAATAACCAGACTCGAGAAAGTGAAAAGATTATTAATATTAACTATTTTTTACTTAGTTTTAAATGTTTTAATTACTAATCATTTTACCCTATCATAACTAACTTATCAACATTGTTATTTAACCTTCCTTACTATATAATCTAAATATTACTTTATATGTTGATGGGTGAGTGATTAATTGTAATTAAAAGTGTTAAAATTATATAAAAAACTGAAAAATAGGTTAATTTGCCTAAAATTATTAGACCAGTACAGAATAGCCTGAAATATTTTAATCGTTGGATGTATGTTGTAAATTTATCGTTAAGATTGACCTTGAGGGTGGCCATGTTGGCCGAAACGTCTTGCACACGGGGGTGGCAAGGTTTGGTTCGGAGTTCTCCTGCAGAATGTAAATATTATATATTGCTGCGCATGTGTTTTTATTTTATTGTTCCTTAAATTTAATTTTCTTCTCCTTGTATATAAATTATTATTATTTTTTTATATCATTTAATCAGTTTATTTTATTATATTTTTGATATATATTCATAAAAATGTTTATAATGATGATAATATTTTCTTTTATTTATATATTAACGTAATAAATTATTATTTTAATTTTCTTCTTTTGATTCATTGAGTAATATTGTTATATTTCATATATGTTTTCCTCTTTCTCTTTTTACTTTTTCTTTTATTCTTTTTATATCTGTACATATTGTATGAATGAGTATTTGAACACTTATACTTAATTTCCTTAATGTGTGGCAGATTGTATTAATTATCTTTAATAAAACGACAAAAAAAAATAAAATAAAAAGTAAAGAGAATGTGAGAGTAAAGAAGCAACATTTTTTTAAATAATAAATGTTTTGTTAAAAATAATAGTTTAACCTTTTACCATTCCCTACAGAGCCGTTTTTTTTCCCCTTGGATCCTCAGGACTATATTTTCAGGCCCAGCTATGTTTTCGTCGCTCTAAATCCTCCGATCGACTTTATGGAAATATTTATTTTTCTTTTAATAAAGCCGGCTATTGCTCTTTGAATTCGTGATTCGGTGACTTCAATACAAGTTGATAGATGATGTCTCCTATTCACGCAATGGAAATAGAATGGCAGGAGCGAACGTGTCGATAATGCGGCCAAATAAGGTAACAGTACAACAAAAGGCCACAATGAGTGCTCCAGAGTTCGATTTGGATATTAGGTACATATTATAATGAATCGACAAATGCTTAGTAAACAAAGAAAGCAAAAGACTTCAGTTTTGTTCTTTTGACTTTTCTCGGCTATAACCTTCGATTTACTGTTTTGAATTATAAAATGTAACAAACTAAAGATAGACTAAATGAAAGAAAACGTAAATATGAGCAAAGTATGTTGTAGATGATAAAAATTCATACATACAGTACTACATAACCTATAAATTCGACTTTCGTACAAGACTTTTTATCAGAAAGTTTTTAATTTAATTTCCTAGTCTTCATAAATATACATGAATGCTATGTTAAATAAAAAATAAACTACTTAAGTTAATTAATAAGATTTGAAACTATTTACACCGAATCGATAGAATTTTAAAATATGAAATTTTTAACTAGGATTAATTATTGAATAAGAAGGTTGGGAAAATTCTTTAATTGATTGAAACAGTGAGATCACTAACATATGTCTAGTGGCAGTCCTGAACAATGCTAGCTGATGCACTAACGTGTGAATGCAGCACAATTTGATTTGTGCCTAGAAACCGACACTCAAAGGGTCGGCCACAAATTCAGACAAATTATTTTATTAGGACTTGCCATTGTTTGGCAAACTTGTTGTTGCACCTTTAGATAACCTTAATTGCAAGTAGTTTACAACTCTTCTTAGCGCTGTACTGGTCTTTAAGTGTTAGTGCAGGACCAACTGTTGTCATTGCAAACAGCAGTTCATGGAATGGTCAGCAGCAGTCACGTAGTTTACCGTATCATTTAAGTGGTCACAATTTAAAGATTAAGTTCTTTGTTATAGATAACAATGCCAGTTATTATATATATATATTTTTTATTTTTATATGCATATATTTTTTATCATTTAATATTGTATTTTATTGTTGCTTAACATTATTATTATTAAAATAAAGTCCCGCCTTCATTGCTTCATGGTGATGGAAGAAGTAAATGTGGAGTATCAAGGTGTCCCACAGTGGGCAAGTGACAGCAGGTCAAAAAAAAATCCTTGGCTGAATGTATTTATTGCCCCATTTATTAGTAGTAACATGCTGTTAATATTATTATGAGTCGCCAGAATTCGTTTTGAAAATGTTAAAAACAAAAGTATTTAACATAAGTAACTCATATTTTAATTATATTACTCTATTTTAAATAATATTTTAAGTTTTAGTGTTGTAACGATATGAAGCTCCAAATAAAAAATTATTTTTTTTAACGTTTTGAAACACATGTTTTTATTCCTCCTAATTATACCTGGAAGACCCGTCAATAGTAATTATTCATAGTTTTCATTGAAGTGAACAACAATTGGTATGAAATAACTGTATTTTTTTCTCCTTTTGGGTTCTTCTACTATCGTACTAGCGGAAAGTTCTTGCTAAAGAACCGAAGAAAAAATATGTCATTTTAAATTTTTGTTATTCTATCGAAAATTTTATTTTTATTTTACTATCAAATTTATAATTTTTTTTGAGATACTAAAAACAAATACCAACTTTATTTTTCCATAAAAAAGTATTTTATCCATAAATAATTATTTTATGTTATAGATAATAATACAATGGTGGTTATAGTATTACTACATATATATTTTAACCTTTAATATTGCATTTTATTGTTGCTTAACATTATTATTAAAATAAATTACCGCCTTCATTGCTTCGTGGTGATGGAAGATGTAAATGTGGAGTATCAAGGTGGCCCACAGTGGGAAAGTGACAGATCTAGCTGGACAAAAAAAAAATCCTTGGCTGAATGTATTTATTGCCCCATTTATTATTAACATGGCCTCTGATACTGCTAATATTATTATGAGTCGCCAGAATTCGTTTTTAAAATGTTAAAACATAAGTGGAATGAAGGGATGACCCTGGTTTGAGCTTGTATAACTTAGACTATGAGGTCACTTTAACTTGTGTTACAGAGTATCGAAACAAATCAAAATCGCCAAATGCAGTAATAGTATAATAGCCCGGTGGATAAAGTCAGTTCTTTCACCCCAATTTTGCATAACTTTAAACAATAACTAACTAGGTATAATTGATAGTCAAAATTGATTAGTCTGCCAAGTATAGGTAAGGGAAATACAAAATGGCGGCTGTCTCAAAATGTAAAAAAAAAAATTTAATTTTACATCCGGAACTCCATGTCTCTGAAACGACCTACAACACTAGAAGACCTAATAGAAAATTAATTAAAGTAGAGTAAATTTGCTAAAATGTAATTCCTAGTAGAGCTGTTTAAGCTCAATGTTTCTAGTTCAGTTCTTGAAAAAGTGACATTTCATAAACAATGCACTAATTCATCAGTAGTTAGTGAATTTATTTTGGGAAATCTCAGGAATCATTGGACGCACAGATATCTATTAGCACTCAAATTAAAGCTAGTTTGGTGTGGAGTAAAGCAGGTTATAACGTTTATCTTCGTAGGAGTAGCAGTTTTCATGATATTTACCAAAATAAATTCACAACATGTTGATTTCTAGTTGTTCGGACAAAATGTGTGATATATGAATACGTATATCACAGGAACAATTGGACGTACAGTTATCTACCGGTAATCATATTAATGTTAGTTTAATATTCTATAATACCTCAGGGTAGTATCCTTGGTCCTATCCTTTATACAGTTTTCACAGCTGACATCCCAACCCATCCTAAGACAATCCTCACCACGTATGCCGATGCCACATGTCTATTGTCAGTGAACAATGATCCTTACATTGTATCTCAAACTCTCCAATCCCACATCACCACCCTTGAAGAATGGTGCCAAAACTGGAGGATTACAATTAATTCATATAAATCCCACCAAATCACATTTACCCTTCGACGTAAACCCATGACCTCTTGCCCTACAGCATCCTTTAATAATACCCCACTTATTCCTGTTCGACAGATTCGTTACATCTGACTACATCTCGACAAACGACTGACATGGAATCCTCATACAAGACTGAAAAGACAAGAAAACTGCTCGTAGATTCTGACTATTGCAACATTTACTAGACAATTGCCAATCCATTAAAAAAGACTGATCTACATGACTATTATAAGGCCTATCTGGACATACGGAGTTGAGCTTTGGGGCTCCACTAAATCATCAAATTCCTCCAGAATCCAATCCTTTCAGTCCAAAATTCTTAATGCTCCTTACCTTGTCACAAATCAAGTCATCCATCAGGACCTCAATGTTCCATATGTTGCCGATTTGGCCAGAACCAGATACCGTTCCTTCCATAATAAACTTCTCAACCACCCAAAAACCACTTGTTTGTATCCTGGCTTCTCCTTCATTACCTGGTAATCTTCATAGGCGTCTGAAAACAATATGGACTCGAGATCTTCTCCTCTAGAAATGTTATTGGAGTTCTATCAGTTGGTAGATTCTCCACATGTTTGTATCATGTCATCTATACACATGTTGCTGTCACCTACAGCAAATTTACTTGTTGTATATATATGTATACAGTTGTAAAAATAACAATAAATAAATTATTAAAAAAAAAAATTCTATAAAGTAGTTTATAATGTTTATCTTCATAGGTGCTGTAGTTTTTTATGAATTTTGCCTGCACAACAAAAAATGTATTTATTTTAGCAAATATCATGAAAATTACAATTCCTACAAAGATAAACGCTATTAACTAATTTATAGACCATTATACTAGCTTTAATTCGAGTACTACTAGACATCTAAACGTACAGACATGGTTCCTGAGTTATTGTGAATTCACTAACGATTGATTTTTCAGTACATATTTCATGAAAAGTTGCTTTTTAAAAACCTGTATATCGAAAACTATTGAACAGCTCATTCAGGGCACATATTTTAATCAATTTACTCTACTTTAAATGATATTTTAAGTTCTATTGCTGTAAATGATTTTAACGATATGGAGCTCCAAATGAAAAATTAATTTTTTTTAACGTTTTGAAACAGTCATATGTTTTTATTCCTCCTAATCCTACTTGGCAGACTCGTAAATTTTGAATAGTAATTCTTCATAGTTTTCATTAAAGTGATCAACAATTGGTTTGAAATAACTGTCTTTTTTTTTCTTAATCGTACTATCAGAAGGTTCTTGCTAGAGAACCGAGGAAAAAAATATTAGTCATTTTAAAATTTTTTTATTCTATCGAAAATTTTATTTATATTTTACTATCAAAATTAGTATTTAGAATTTTTTTTTGAGATACTAAAAACGAATATCAACTTTATTTTTCCATAAAAAAAATATTTTATCCTACTTTGCTAGGTCAGTTGGATTATTTCAATACCCCTATTTTGGCATATGATGGTTGTTAATATAACATTCCATTTGTCCTCAACATAACGTACAGCGACGTGGAAGATATTTATGTTCGTTATAAAAACGTATCAGTTAAGAATGACGCGCTTTAATACCAAATACAACACATATTTCAAGTAACGTAAATTTTCTCATTAATTTATGTGAGAATTCATTTTTAAGTAAATTGCTATATACATTCGACCATGTAATACATACTGTTGTCTGTTAAAGAGGAGTGAAAAGCGCTTATGGGGAGTAAAACATTCTCTATTACTTCTGTAAAAAGAGTTGAAATGCATTAAATTTGTACCTTATCCCCGGGACCTTAATAAAGTTGTCCTTTAATAAGGATTTCCGTAAAGGAGAGGTGTCCCTTAAGGGATAGTTCACTATATTTAAAATTAGAAAAGATAAAAAAAAGAAACATAGACCAATATAATAAACTATGTCTTCTAGCAGATGCAGGAGGAATCAGTAACAGATCTGTCCCAGTGCGCCTTTACTCTCTCCGGGCCATTGTCTTTTAGAGCCTGTAACTGGCGGTAAAAGTCTTTACTGCGCATCATTACTTTCTTCTTTCATGACCCTTACGCCATTGTTCCTCGCACACGCGTTCAGGAGTGCATCCTTCATTTGTGTGATATGTATATGTTTTGTGTAAGCGACAAATTAATTTTAAAAATATATATATGTATTACGAAATCATCTAAATTTGTAAATAATGATTACACAGACTCAATGTTCTTCAATGAACGATTTCGATAAGTAGCAATATTATTCACTATTAATAAGATTGTTTATTAAAAAAATTGTTTTTTAGTCCAATGAAAGATTCTAAGAGTTGGGAAATAGTAATCTAGTTCCTAATTTTTAGGTTTCTCTCAAAATTTTTCTATTCTGGTAAAGTTTTGGATGATGCAAAGGAATAGTATTATTAAATCCATTTGGGAGTGGAAGAATGGTTTGTTTGGTCAACAACTGGTTTGTTTGTGATAGTCACTAATGTAATCATGAAACCTAAACTACGAAAAATAAATTTAAAAAGAAAACTGGAGTTCAAGTAGATTAGTTGGTCCAAAGCTGGTGAGAAATTGATTCTTATTATTAGTTGCTACTAGCATTTGATTTTTTTTTTTTAATTAAGAAGAAGAAAATTATCTCGTTTTCATAATTTTATTTGATTTAATTGTTAAATTACATTTTTAAATGTTTTAAGTATTTTTTCCACCAAATCACTTCGTCGTGAATCCATGACTTCTTTCTCCACAGTATCCTTTAATAATACTTCACTATTCCTCTCGAACAGATCCGTTATAGTACGTCTAAAGTGAGTTTGCCACTGCGCACCCTTTTCCTCACTACCCAGAAGTAAACTCTTCTTTGATATACCATACCTAGGAATATATCTGGAAAAACGACTGACTTGGAATTCTCATACAAGACTGAAAAGATAGGACTGCTTTAAGATTCCGTCTATTACAACATTACTTGAGAAATTGTTTAAAATTCCAACTAATTAAAAAACCTCATTTATATGACTATAATGAGGCCAATCTGGACTTAAGGAGTTGTGCTTTAGGGTCCTATTAAACCGTTGAATTCCTCTCGAATCCAATCCTTAATACTCCTTAAGGATCAAGTGAGTTGGCCTTTCATGATAAACTTCCCAACCACCCAAACCCACTTGTTTCTAACATGGCTTCTCCTACATTACCTGATGATCCTCCTAGGCGTCTGAAAAGAAGACGGCGTCAAGGTCTTCTCCCCCTAGGAATTTTATTGGAGCTCTATCAATCTGTAGATTCTCCAAATGTCTGTACTATATCATAGTATAACTAACATCAAATTTACTTATATATACTTTTAATACAGTTGTAAATATCAATTAATAAATTAAGTTTAAAAAAAAGGTATATTCCAGATGTCTAATAATTGATCTTACCCTATTGCGAATTGTTTGGTTATTACTAATTTGTTTCTATTACTAATTTAGATATGAACATTTTTATGGGAAAGTAATATTTGTAGTATTATAGAGTTTTAGCTTCTTAGGTTATTAAAGAAAAAAATCAATAAAATGTAATATGGTTAAAAACATATATAATTCTGAATAAACGTATGAATACAATTAATACATCTTTTTTATAAATTATATTCAAGCTAATTATATTCTATGATGAGATCGCACAACTTGCAATTGAATTCAATGATTTAATTCAAGGACGATTAGCGATAAGTTATCTAAACTTGATAACAGCACTCCTTCCTGACCAGGAATACCTCGATCAGTTCTTAATCTTAGCAACTATTTTTCAAATTCTTGCTTGAATAAAATACAAAACAATATTATACTTTACAATATTGTTGAATTTCTATCGTAATTCTCTGATTGAAGTGATGATATCAGATGGGATTTACATAAATGATATCTCTAGTGAGTGTACATATTGATTTTCATGGAATGAAAGATATAATAGATTTAAAGCATGTTCTGTGAATTCTATAAGTAAGTAAAAAGTCTCTAAATCGTTCATCACTAATTTTGATTGAATAAAATCCTTACCAATATTCTTGAATAATATTATTTGATTTATGAATTATAAAACTTTGAATGATGAGATAAAAATTTGAAAATTTAAATCTGATTCACAAATGAGTTTTTATTAATAAATAAATAAATTATGGAATTTATAATTTAATGGATCTTTGAATCCATATATCGTGTGCTAATAACTTGAAGAGATATAACTTTCTTTATTCAAAAATGGCTCTATGGAGTTTAGTGATTTGTTAGCTTTGAACTAAAAACCTATATAGT
>NW_027107159.1:1163489-1189430 GCF_000696795.3 Halyomorpha halys | reverse complement strand
GTCATTAGTTTTATAATTTGTTTACTTTCATTGTATTTACCTTTTTCAGTTTTAATATGTTATTTACTCTAAGTTAGGTTACATGAATATTAAATAATCTTACCCAAATCATTAGTTGCAAATGATGTTTGCCTTTCCAAATAATGCCCATTTTTAATAAATGTGATGTTTTTTTGACTTGGGCAAAGCCTGCAAAAGGAGGGTAATGTGTTTAGGTGTCACATTACCAGCTCATTTGTAGGTTTTCAACAAGTTTATTTAAAGATACTTATATTCAATGAAACACTAATAGACATTTGTGGATTAGAACTAAATTTTGCTTAAATTTCTTCCTGTTTAATTACAAGTGTGTCTAATTGTACAACTGATTTGTTCTAGTGATGCCACGTTCTCTGGAATCATTGACATCTTTGTTCGAAGAACTGCTGCCAAGCAAATTGGAAGCAGTAGTTCACTATGCAAGCTGTGCATACGTCTACGGTTGCAACAATCTTGAAATCTCTTCTGCTCAAGCACTTCTCTTGTCTCTATTTCATAGCCTGGCTAAGGGGGATATTGCTTTCTGCCATGCCATATCCACAGCATGCTCTAGATTGAAACAACTCCGTTCCCCCTCTCTATCCATTTGGTTGAGAGAAGACTTCAATTTTCAAGCCGATGATGTCCGAAAAGCTCTCTTTTCTTTGAAGGAACTTAGTGACAGTGGCTTTCTTGTGTTGCCTGTCCATGTATTTATGACTCTCATGGCAATTGGTCCTAAATATCAAATCTCACTTCAGGCAAGATTTTTTATTAAATCATTTCAGGTTTAAATGTATGAAAGAATTCATATGAATTGTTTATATCAAAGAATTAAATTGTTTGCAGTATATAGATATCAAATCATAGGTAAAATGTTTTAACTAAGAGAGTTGTCAGCACAAGTTGCTGAAAATGACTTGACTATTTTGTTCTTGCTACTATATTTTGTATGTTCATTTAAAGAAAGTACTTTAGTAGAAGTTAAATAAATTAATTCACTCTCTGTGTAATTTTAAGGGTTATCCATCCACTGATTAGAACTCATAGAAATATGTACTATTATCATAAACATGAACGAATCAATTAATAAGCTGAATTTAGCCTGACTAATAAAACAATCCTTATCTGAATCACCACAATTTCCCCAATGCCTATTAGAGACTAGCCCTAAGGGAACAGGTCATTTCATTTGCAAATTGAACACAATCAAGCTTATGGTGAATGGTGAATCAATTTTTGAATCTTATATGAATGATAAATTGATACAGTTGGGTGGTTCTAACATAAAGATCTTTTGATCGAGGATTATGAAAGTCTATAAGAGAGAATACATATATAGCATTCCTTTATTACCTGATTTTGGTGTATTGCGGAGCAAAAGAATATGAAAAAGTGTTGGATCTCTTTGAAGAAGAAGGGTCTGAACAGTCTTTCTGATCTTTTTTGCACCTCTTCGCATTGTAAATTGTTCCTGGTTATTCCATTCCAGCCCTCTGAATCTTTTACTTCACTCACAAAGAAATCCTTCATACCTTCCTGTTATTTACAACTAGTCTCCAGGTAAACACTTTGTTTATGTCCTATTAATAGAATAGTTGAGTAAATCATGTGTTTGCTAAATCAACATAGACAGGTAAAGCTTTTTCCTTCTGAGTGTCATGCTTGTTGATGTATAATTAAGGTTAAGGTTATCTACAGTGCCATGATCAATCATTTAACTAACTTTAACAGTCTAGTTTCTGTTAGTTAAGTGTTATTCAACTTTACAAAAAACTGAACCTAGTCTTATCAATTGTTCTTCCATAGCTACAAGCCAATAGGCTTAGGGATTGCACCTAAAAGTAAATCTTCCAAACTTTTTCTTAAACTTCACCAGACAACCTTCTCATTTCCAACCAGAACATTTACAGATAGGGAATTATATTCATCCCTTACTACAGTTTTCACTTCCCTTGAATATTCCCTTTAAAGATTATTTTAGAAAATTTTCCTTTAAAAAATTATTGGAAAAGTGAATAAATATTTCTATTGTTACCACAGTGTGATACCATGGCTACCACAGTGTGATACCATTGCTACCACATTGTGAAACCATTGTTACCACAGTGTGATACCATTGTTACCACAGTGTGGTACCATTGCTACCACAATGTGATACCATTCCTTACATATTTTACTTTTGGTAGGATTTTAATCATCAAGGTTCCCCAATTTTGAATTGAATTTTTTCAGTCTGGTTTGTATATGTAATTAATGGAACCATCTGACTTCACACGTTGATTATAAATTGGTCCAAAATTAAGATTATGAGTTGAGTATTGCCTAATTTTTTCTAAAAATATTTTATGATGAAACATGTCTGGTCATTAATATAATAAACCTTGTCTCTTTGATGTGTCTCTGAATATATGAACTAGAATGCAATAGATTGTAAATAATATAATTATAAAGAAAACAAAATATTAAAATACAGCAACCATTGGGAGTGGTGAATAAATCAATACATATTTTAGAGGTCAGGTACTGATTCTATAATAAGTAAACAACATAGCATGTTTGTGTTGTTAAACATTAGTTTTGAGTGATCTTTATGGGATAAAATTTTCCACTTAATGAACTTAATGGTTGAAAAAACTTGTTTTCAACTTCTTCGTTCTCAAGTTAGAAAGTTAAAAAAGTAAGGAAATATTGATAATGTATTTTTATTTAAAATAATATTTTTTTTTTATCCAGGAAGAAGAATCTTTGAGTAGTAAGTTATACAAAGCAGTTTTAAAAAACAAAGCAGGTAGTATAATTTCAATCATTGCTAAGGGAGGAAATGTCAATCTAAAAACTGAATCGGGAGATGGCCTTCTTCATTTAGCTGCTGATAGAGGGTGTGTCGAGTCAATTATGGCTCTTTGTTACCTCAAAGCTGACCTGGAATCAAAGGACTCTGAAAATAGGACTCCACTACATAGAGCTATTGTGCATGATAATGCTTCAGCCGTTGTGGCATTATTGGATGCCGGTGCAGATATTACTAAAAAAGTTCATGGAGGTAATACTGTTTTACATCTTGCAGCTTCTATGAAATGCAATAATGCTATGAAAGTTTTACTTGAGCAGAAAGATCTGTTACATAAAGAGAATTATTCTGGCGAATCTCCATTACTTCAAGCAGTAAAAGTTAGTAACATTAATGGGATCAAGATTTTATCAAGAGCTGGTGCAAATGTCCATGCCACTTTGGCAGATGGAATGAGCATTATTGAATCAGCAGTTTACAATAGAAATTTGGAAGTCTGTAAAGTTTTGATAGAATGTGGAGTAGAAATAAACTTGATTCTCAGTTCAGGAGATACTTTACTGCATATTGCAGCAACTAACGGAGATATTGAGATTGTTGAAATGTTATTGAAAGCTGGTGCTGACAAATTTATTTCAAATAAGAATGGTTTTTTGCCTATCCATGTTTCTAAAAATGAAAATGTCATACGGGCATTAGTTGCATGTGGTGTTGATGTAAATATAATATCTGACTGTGGTCGCACTACTCTGCACCTAGCTGCTGCTAAGGGTACTTTAGTTCCTGTTAAAGTTTTAATTGAGTTAGGATCACCTGTGGATGAAGTGGACTGTGATGGAAACACCGC
This sequence comes from Halyomorpha halys, assembly GCF_000696795.3. Classification (NCBI taxonomy): domain Eukaryota; kingdom Metazoa; phylum Arthropoda; class Insecta; order Hemiptera; family Pentatomidae; genus Halyomorpha; species Halyomorpha halys. The sequence continues at coordinate 1,185,771 of NW_027107159.1, read as the reverse complement.
GCTTCACATTGCTGCAAGAGAAGCTAAACAAAATGTTGTCAGCTACCTTGTAAGAGTTGATTGTACTGTCGATAGAAAAAACACTGATGGTAAAACCGCGCTCCACATGGCAGCCTGGGGAGGCTCCACCAGATGCTTAAGTGAGCTAATTATGGCAGGATTTGATGTAGAGGCTAGGGATGATAAAGGCGAAACACCATCTCACCTAGCAGCAATAAGAGGACATTTACCTGCCTTGAAACTGCTTTTTGAGTCAGGAGGTAATCTTAAGACCTGTTCTGAGAATGGCTCCTCAGCCATCCATTATGCTGCTTACAATGGTCATTGGGAGGTAGTGGAGTGGTTGTTGGACAAGGGTGTTCTTGTGGATTTGAGGGGTGACAGTGGCTCTACCGCACTCAAGTTCGCAGCTCAGGAAGGCCATTTAGAAGTAATTCTACTATTAATTGACAGAGGAGCTAGTGTTAATACAAAAGATAATTATAACCAAACCCCACTTCATAGTGCAGTTTATTCTGGAAATAAGAAAATTGTGGAATTGTTAATAAAAAATAGAGCCAACATTTTTGATGTTACTAATAGAGGCTATACTCCACTTCATTCAGCAGCTTGGAAAGGTAATTTAGAAATTACTGAAATCCTATTTAATTATGGGGCAGATATCAATGCTAAAGATATAAATGATATGACACCATTAGATGTTGCTATAAAGACCCAACAATTATCTGTAGCACAATTTTTGAAATCTAAGGGTGCAGAATAAATCTAAGCTTGATAGCTTGTATGTAATTATTTTTATAAATATCTACTTTTAAAAAGATGTTTGAATAATATTTTTGTATTATCTTTAAGACCTATATGATGTATAATAATAATTAAATTATTGTAATGTTACTGATACATACTATAGTTAATTTTTAAAAGTATTACAAATATCTGTTGATATGAATAAATATTTATTTATACCTTTGTAAATAGGTTATTATTAGACAGATTTTTTTACCTCTCAAATACCATTGTTCAAATCAAGTACTAGTTAAATAAATTATTGATACAGAAAATAAGATATTGGTTTTTAAGATGGGCTTAGACAAGCAGGAGGGGTTTAAGATGGGCTTGGACAAGCAGGAGGGGTTTAAGATGGGCTTGGACAAGCAGGAGGGGTTTAAAACATTATTAATGAAGATTCTGCCCTTGGTAATTGGTATTAGTATTGGTATCTAGTGGGGGAACTAGTCGGCAGGTGGGTCAGTGGTCATTTTTGCCAACCCCTGGCGGCTACCTTGTAGTTGTCGCCGCGTACTAACCAAGGTGGGAGTGTCAAGACTCATTTCTCGGGACCACCAAGAAATGAATATTAACCGCCCCTGAATCGAACCCACAACGTTACGAAGCGAGCGTTCTGGGAATTAAGGCCCAACCCGCACGGTCGTCACGTCCCTCTGAGCTTGGCTATCAATATCGCGACTATACACATAGAGCGCTATAAGGACTATACTCCTATAAGGACCGCCATAAGGACACTCAGCCCGCGTTGCAATCCCAGCTTAGTGCTTGCTTGCATAATGCTTAATTGTATCTTGCTTTAATGCCAGACCTATACGTTTGCCACTTGCCGCAAATCCAAAACTTGAACAAATGCTTGGAAAACATAGGAAGCTACACACGTAGGCATCCACGCACTTGTTTTATTATTTTAGCTCTTGCCTGCTATTACAATATTTGAAATGAAAGAAAACAAGTTAGGTGGAAGATGATAAACATTCATAAAATGGTACTACATTACATATAAATCCACCTTCCATTCTAAATTTAATTAATCAAATACTTGTTAATTAATTACCCTAATATATTATGTATTTTTAAATTCATATTTTTGCTGTGATAATTTTTTTTTTTTTTTTAAATTGATAGATATTACAATCTGCCACACAGTTGTGGGCAATAGGTAATAGTGATGAGTGATCTCATACATACTAAAATAAAAAAAAATAAATAAATAAATAAAATAAAAAAAATCTCTCTTAAAATATTTACAAACAAAATAATAGACAAGATGAACATAATCAAACTATCTGTATGAAAAATAAATAAATAAAATAACATAATTTATAAAATAATATATATAATATTTACCCAATCGAGCTGAGGATCCCTGAGCCCACTCTATCCCCCAAGTGTGAGGGGTAGAGCAGAGTTGTTGTGATAATTAAAAAATAAACTTAAAGTTAATTGTGTAAATTAAAAAATAAACTAAAGTTGATTGACAAGATTTGAATCAATGTATTTATAACGAATCGATAGAATTTTACAATCTTAAAATTGAGTTAATTATTGAATCTGAAGGTTGGGGAAATTCTAAAACTAACACATAGAGAGCAAAAATATGTATCTGTTAGCAGATCTATAACAATGCAAACTTAAAACAAACGTGTGAATGGAGTGATTTGTGGCTAAAAACCGAGTCCCGACGTGTCAGTCGCTAATTCAGGCCAACTTGTACCAGCCAATCCAAATAACTCATCCCCACGCACATGTTTGAATTTGCGAATGTGTAGAGGGACCTTTAAACTAGAGTTAATTATAAATTCAGAAGGTTGGGAAAATTCTTCAAATCATTGCAACTCAAAGATCACAAATATCTTGGTGGTTCCAAAACAAAACAATGCTAACTGAATACAGGCTTGTGGATGCAGCTCAAGCGCCCTTCAATTTGTGTCAAAAAACCGGCACTCAACGAGTTGCCAACTTGTCCCAGCCAATCCATTTACGTGAATTTTACATAGTTTGGGAAGACTCTACACGCTAAACGCACTTTTAGATTTAACATCTCCCGTTTTCAGATAAATCTGTAACAGATCTGGTCTAGGGTTAATATAGATAGATTGTTATCGCTATTTTCAAAATAATGGACATTATCAGTTATTACGTTTGATATATAAATAAAAGGAAATCTCCATTTCAATTGATAAAATTTGCTACCATGAAAGATCTTCCCATCCGACTAAACTAGATACGAAGAATGTACTTTAGTGACTTCTGATAAGGAGAAGTGCAAGATGGCTTTCTACTGGAGAAATTTCCAGCGCGTTATCTTTGGAACAGAGATCTAGGAGGCATACGTTCACTGATAAAACTGTACCATAGACAAGCTAACACTTTTACTTACCTCAATGGGGTAACAGATAGATAGGATCGGAATATCCTTTGAATCCTGATAGTAGAGATATCGCTCTGGTTCATTACCGGACAACAGATTTCGGCCTTGTGCACTGTCAGTAGATGAAATTCAAACATTTAATTCTGTGAGCCGTTATTTTGAACCAAATAGTATTTTCATTTGAATAGAAAACATGGGTTGGAAGAATAATGGTTTGTTTATTTTGTCTTAAAATTTAGTGAACGAGTGAATATTAGAAGATGATTAATTAACCGTGTGTAATATATAAAAGGAAGACGGATCGGGGACGGTAAAAAAAAAACTCAAATGGTAATTAAAGTATTTAATGTAAGGCAAAGTTTCGCCCCACTACTCAGGACTTACTGAATGGAAGTAAAAAAAAAAAAAAAATCTGATGTTTACTTCGATTCAGTAAGTCCTGGGGAAACTCTGCAAAGTGGGCCGAAACGGTGGCTCACATTAAATAGTTTACTTACTATTCGAGTTTGGTTTTTTCCGAACCTGGACAATGTTCCTTTTATAAAGGAGTAAATCATTTTATTTATAGGACATCAATGTGTAGTCCCTTCTAAGAATTCAAAGCCAATTTGTTCTGATAATTTTTATTATGTTTCGTTTACTCATTTGGTGAAATAATTGATGACAGAGTTATTATTTTTTATTAATTTATTTTTTTTATATTTAAAACTGTATTAAAAATTTACAAAATAAGTAGTCATACAATGGCATGATACATGTGGATTATCAACCCATTAATATAACTCTAATAACATTCCTAGGCGAAGATCTCGAGACCGTCTTCTTTTCAGACGCCTTGGAGGATTACCAGGTAATCCTAAATAATAATCACGAAATAATAGTTAGTGAAGTAACTTTAAATAATTTTAACTAATTGTTTTAATTGGCCGGAGGAAGGGGAAGGGCTCGTAGGTAATTACATTGTCAATTGGATAAACTGGTACTGATCAAGATGTTGTGGTTACCAATAAAAATTTCTATTTCTGCAATTTAAAATTACAGTAATTTTAATTGAAACTCCATTTTGCTAATACTTTAGAGCACCATATCACTAAAACTAACTACAACACTAGAAAATCTAACAGAGCATAAAGTAGAATAAATTTGCTAAAATGTGAGCCATAGTAAAACTGTTTACGTTCAATACCTGAGATATAGCTTTTTAGTAAAAAATAAACGAAAATAAAATAAAAAACAGAAAAATCAGTAGTTAGTGAATGTATTGTGGAAAATCTACTCGTATATCTCAGGAACCATATCTGTTAGCACTCAAATTAATGCTAATTTAATGTAATATAAGTAGTTTATGATATGTTCCTAGGAGCTGTAGTTTTCATGATATTTGCTAAAATAAATTAATTAAACTTAAATTATTTCTAATTGTTCGTAAAAAAATTTGCTTTATGAAAGATATTTTTTATTCCACCTACCTATATTTAGCAGACTATTTAATTTTGACTAGTAATCGTAGGTAGTTGATTCATAGGTTCTAATTGAAGCTATAGAAAATTGGAGTAAAATAACTAACCTTTTTTTTTATAGCGGGCTCTTTTACTTTAATATCAGGGTTTGATTTGACAAATTATTACAGTACGGAAGATAATTTTTTTGTTACACAAATATTGGTTTCCAAATAAGAGGCGTTATTGATAATCGATTGTTGTAAGATTTTCGAATTCATTAGATGACAAGAATAAATGTATTAGTAGTAAACGAAAATAAAAGCTAAAAATAACAGGATTATAATTTATATATGTATAAAATTATAAATACATACATTACAATCGATTCCAACTATAACTGCACTTACTAGACAAACGGTTTAAACTTCCAATCCATTGCAAAAGACTGATCTACATGATTAATAAGGCCTATCTGGACATACGGAGTTTAGCTTTGGGCTCCACTAAACCTTTGAATTCCTCTCGTATTTAATCCTTACAACCCAAAATGCTTCGTAAAATGCTCCTTACTTTGTTACAAATAAAATCATTCATAAAGACCTTGACGTTCCATATGTAACCGATCTAGCCCAGAACGGATATTACAACCATTACAAACTCCCTACTCACCCGAAGAAACTAGTTTTTAACCTCAATTCCTTTTCCATTCCTGACAATCCTCAGAGGCGCCTGAAATGTAGATGGCCTTACTATAGAGTAGTTTATGACACTTATCTTCGTAGGAGTAGTAGTTTTTATGACATTCACATATGAATATCAGTTTGGCTAATGAAAATTTGTCCGAACGACTATAAATCAATTTAGTTTAGCAAATTTCATGTAAAATACCACTCCTACGAAAATAAACTCCTTTATAGCTCATTAAACTAGCTTTAATTTGAGTGCTAACAGACATCTGTACGCAAAATGGTTTTTAAGATATAGATTTTTTTTAAAGAAACTCACTAACTAGTGATCTTTCAGTACGTTCTGTACCACATCTTTATGAAATATTGGTTTTTAAAAAGCTATATCTCGAGAACTATTGAACGTAAATAGCTCTATTAGGACTTACAGTTTAGCAAATTTACTCTACTTTAAATGACGTTCTCTTACGTTTTCTATTGTTGTTGGTAGTTTTTAAGATATAGAGCTCCGAATGAAATTAATTATTTTTAATGTTTTTAAAAAGTCGCCATTTTTATACCCCTACGTATACTTGGCAGACTCACCAATTTTGACTAGTAATTATACGTAGTTTTCATTAAAGTAATAAAAAATTGGGTTGAAATAACTGGCTATTTTCTCCTCTTGGGCTCTTGTACTATAACATCACATTTAATAAATGTAATGTAAATTGCAATAAATAAGCTTTAATAAACAAATCACAAATTCATGTCGGATTATAATATTTATTGAAATAGTTGATTCGATGTCTTAAAAATTAATGTTATTGGGATCTTTTAAAATTGAATAAGAAGTCCCTTTCTCCTTGAGAGACTTGACGTTATCTTAAGGTAGATCTTAAAAAATATGTCCAACATTTAAGTTTATTTTTAAAGATTTAAATTATTAAACTCATTATTTATTCTCCACTTACTTGAGACACTATGAAAAATATCCTCATTGCCATAAGCTAAGCGATAGTTCGCCTCCATGTTTATATTACCGAAATTTCGCAACGTGTATTAATGGTTGTTATTTATTGCCGACTGTTTACTTCCGTGCCGCTATCACATGTGACATATGTGACAGGGCGAAGACACTAATGAGGTGTGACTTGCCAGAAAGAAATATCGCCTCGCTACAGAGGAAAATAATGATCTTCCGCATACTAACTAAGCGGTTATCATTTACACCGGATAGATTCTCTTGTATTATAATGAAATTTAAAATTTTTGTTTTAATCAAAACGTCTGATACTTACTCAACTTGTGAAGTCCAGCAATAGGTCATTAAAATATGTGATATTCAGCTAAGAATATGACAGAATTTACTATTTAATACGTAATATTTAGTCAAATACAAAAACATTGAGTCTTGAGAACACTGATCTACTTATGTAGGAACGGTATTAAAATTCGGATGGATAGACGGTGACGAAAATTATACCAACGAGAAATCCCGCAAGCTGAAGCTAAATCCCTCTTTCATTTTATTTTGCTGATGGGACGGGCATTTTCGGCAGGAGATATGTGACAATGAAGACTAAAATGGCCGTTTACAAGAAGACATCTGTTTTGTTTAGTTTATCCCCTTTTATTCTTACGAATCGTGAACTCCCACCTCGAAATTCAGGAGTCGGTTCTAATCAATGGGATGCAAAATCTTCGAAAAGAGGAATTGAAGAACTGTCGAGATAGGGTCCGTAACTTTTGCGACCTAATCTTTTAATGTTATAGGTTCCTTACTGAATGAGTTCTAGTGAATTACTCTTCCTTATTAAATTTCTTTATTTTAATCTATAAGTTACAACGTTTCTGGACCATCGTCCCATCATTATAGTACAAGAGCCGGGAAGCAAAAAAGAGTTATCTCACCCCATTGATTACTTTAATGAAAACTATGTATAATTAATAGTTAAAACTGATGAGTCTGCCAAGTATAGGTAGGGGGAATAGGAAATGGCGGCTGTTTCAAATCCTTAAAAAAAACATTAATTTTTCTTAAAAACTATCGACAACACAAGAAAATCTAAAAGAACACTATTTAAAGAAGATAAATTTGCTGAAACATGAGCCATAGCCATTTACGTCCAATAGTTCTCGATATCTCCCCTTTTAAAAAGCAACATTTCATAAACATGTACTGAAATATCAGTAGTTAGTGAATCTATTTTGAGAAATCAAATTAAAGATAAATAATTGTACTATAAAGTAGTTTATGACCTTTACCTTCGTAGAAATATTAGTTTTCATGATATTTGCTAAAATAAATTGATTTTTAGTTGTTCGGACAATAGGTTTCATTTATAAAAACTTTATTTCAAAACCAAAATACGTACAGTTGCCTGCCATCACTCAAATTAAAGCTAGTTAAATTTACTATAAAATATCTTATAACTTCTATCTTTGTAGGAATAGTAGTTTTATGATATTTGACAAAATAAACTCTCAAAATGCTAATTTCTAGTTGTTCGTTTAAAATGTTGGATTTTTGAAATTATATCTCTAGATCCATAATATAGATACATATGTCTGCCAACAATTAAAATAAAGGAAATTTAACTTACTATAAACTTATCATTACACTTATCTTCGTAGGGATAGTAGTTTTTATGATATTCACATATGAATATAAATTTGGCAAATGAAAATTTGTCCGAATAACTATAAATCAATTTATTTACTTTCATGAAAACTACTACTCCTACGAAAATAAACGTTATAAACTACTGTATAGCTCATTAAACTAGCTTTAATTTGAGTGCTAACACATCAAATGACATCTATACATCAAATGGTTTTTGAGATATAGATTTTTCAAAATAAATTCACTACTGATCTTTCAGCCTGAAACAGCCGCCATTTTTTAATTCCCCTACCTATACTTGGGAGACTCATCAATTTTGACTAGTAATTGTGCCTAGTTTTCAATTAAGTAATCCAAAATTGGGGTGAAATAACTGCCTTTTTTCTCCTCTTGGGCTCTTGTACTATTAGGTACTCTACAATACCAATTAACTTACCATGCATACAACAATACAATTATTCAACAACACAAATTTATTTAGAAACAATTATCATAACATAATTATTTCTTTACATTTCAAATTTTATAATTAATCTATTCCCCTTATTTAGTATTAATTACATAAAAGTCACAATACTCATTATTGCTGTCTGTTTTTAAATTAAGTAGTATATCAAATTTCATGTATAAAATAAGGAGAAATCTAAATACATTAAAACATTATGTTAACCAAACTTGAATTAAGATTATCCTTACAATAGTGATAACAAATAGATTACAACTATTCTAATTATTTCCTACTTCTATTCTTTAACAATATAAAAGGTCTATTAACAACTTTTTTTACAAACATATTTACATTACTTCACTACTATATTAAAATTTATATAACATAATACTATTTAAGATATAAGATAGAAGTTTAATTATTTTTATTTCTAAATGATTTGTAATATCTATACTTAAATTTTTAGTGCCAGTCTTAAAATTAATTGCATTATCAATGTTTTTAGTTACGTGTATTGCTTCAGTAATTTTCCTATTTTTTTTTTTTTTTTGTGAGATTAACTATTTATAAAATTTTGGGTTTTTAAAATCAAAATTATGTTCAAGGCTTTAACGTTTTTTCAATTACACTTGTGTTGTTCAATTCTTGTTTTTATTATTTTGAAAGTTTCACCCTTCAAATTTATGGCAATTAATCTTATAAATTAAATTTTGATTTTCATTAATTTCAATTTTTATCTTTTATGTTGTTAAGGTAATGTCCTAAATTATTATCATTACATGAACCTAATTTTTCTATAATAATTACTGCGGTCATATTTTGTTAATGTCATTTTAATTTTATCAGTTAAATCCGGTATATAATCTGGAACCTAATCACGAAGTTAAACCGACCGTGACCATCCTACAGGACACACAAGCTAAGTTGTTTCGGACTCTTCGGATCAAGAAGGAACTGTCTGGGAACTCGCGTGGAAGAAAGGATTCATGGAGGAAAACTCCACATATTGTGAAAAGATGTTGTATGGTTGAGTTCCGATACCGTGGAATGGATGAGCGAAAATATATTTGTTTTGTTTGAATCAAGCAATTATTTTCAGATCAGAACGGTGAACTTGACAACAACGATAAACAAACTTAACAGAGGATTTGCAGTTATAATTTTGAGATCGATTGCAACTCGAAGTATGTACCAGAATTAGAATTTAAATTTCAAAAATGAAGTCAGAAATCTAAGAGTTAGCGAAGGATGGTGTTGTTGATGACTGCCGCTTGTTAATGACCGATAGAGGATGTAGGACAGCGGACTACAAGACATCCTCACATGTCACTTTCATTTTCGGTGCCTCGTTTGCTTTCTATCTCCGAAACGACAAAGAATCAAAGATATAAGACAATAGTTCCATTTAGATGTCTTCTCCTGATGGCTCTCTCATGCATGACTCGTGGTAATGCACTGCCATTAGAAATGAGCGTATCGCATTAATTATGATTATTTATTAAGTTTTGATAATTATTGATGGATTATTTTATTTCTTTGAATTAGCAAATTTTTTTTAGGGGGGGGGGCGATAAATATTATTTCAAATTATATTAACTATAGGGTTCAGTTTATTTTTCAAAATTGATTAAATAATTTGGGAGCGGGTGGCTCTGTGGTAAGGCAATGTGCTACTAACTCCAAGGTTCGAATCCGGCTGTTTCTAATGAAGTGTGGGTACACTTAAACGGGTAAAAATCTGGGGGTCGAGCGTGATTCTGAACCATACCTCCTTGCCGAACCGTTGGTCTAGTAACATTCCTTATAAAGTACTGGACTCTGTATCTTCATGGATTTTAGTGGTACAGATCTATTTTTTTAAACTAAATAACACTATGTCTTGAAGACATTATACCAATGTTCATTATATTTCATGTTACGCAACGATATGTATTTCATGTTACGCAATGATATATATTTTATTCTAATCAATGTTACATATTTTATTTTAATTTAAATATGGTTTGGTTTTTTTTTCCTCTTCGATTTGTTTTACCAAAATGGAGTAATTATGTAAAATGTAATTAATATCAAGAAAATTGTATTGTATATCCCAAACAAAGATATCCCAAAACAATATAATAAATATTGTACATTATATGTATACATGTATAAAAAAAAAACCAATGTTAGCTCCAAGACTGAACCAGTTTCCAACCTTCTTTGAAGTTTACAATGTAAGATAACGAGGAGATACTAATTTATATTTGATTATTAAACTTTTTTTTCAGTTACAAACTAAGTAAATATGAGATATTGAGGGCAGTTGCTAGGCGCTGACCAAAAGAGGGGTAATCCTTATTCCCAAAAAAAAAAATTAAATAACAACAATCAATCTTGACTCCGCCCTCGCAGCAACTGTTTCTGATGATGTTAGCAAAACCAGTTCATTACCAAAATGTTATTACCGCGAAGAAAAAATAAAAATAAAATATGTAAATGAAAAATTAAACAAAAAAAAATTAAACTCAAACTATTGATGTATTAAGACTGAGAATATCAACAATAATATAAAAATCTTCAACAAAGTTATGACTTTAAAGAACTCATTAACAATAATTGAGCTCAGATTTGGATTCTCTACCCTCCCTCTTCCCCCGCCCCACCAAAAAAAAAACATTTATTCCCAATCTGTACGACAGTTAAAAAAAAATTTTTTTTTTGGGGGGGGGGTGGCAAGGGGGTCATGAAAACCCTCACATACCTGTTTCTAAATAGTTTTATATTTACATTTTTTTCCAATATGATATGTTATTCTGAAAATGATCTTTTATTTGCGTGTTTTTTAATTTTATTGTTATTTTTATTTATTATTAAATAATTTTTTTTTGGTTAAAAAGTTATTAAATTTAGTTGCCATAAACTCCTATCAGGTCTACAAGCTTGTTTTCATAAGCCATTTACAACAGTATCATTATCACAGACATTATAAATATATCCGTTTTAATACAAAATGTTATGAAGAAATCTTTAAAGTTCTTAATCTTATTCTTGACCAGAATAGTTGAATATTAGATAATTATATTCTAACTAAATTTTATTGGATTTTAAATAACAAAATGGACATAAATTTAGTTTTAAATAAAATAATAATATACTCAACCTGATTGTTGAATTAGATTATGTAACAGCGTTGTGATGAGTTAATGACAGTATAATACAAAAATTGTGAAGGATTGAAATTAATAAATGCTATAGTGACAAATTTAATTAAATTAAAATATATAACAGTGCAAATTTATTAATAAAGAAATATGTTTTCCCTTATTGGTTGTGTTTGTGTAACTCTAGTGACATTAACTGGTGAGTCATTTACTGTTCGAATAACATTGGTGAATGTAAAAAGTTTTAACATGCTAAATGTTAAAGGTATATGATTGTGAGCAGCCTAATTTAAATTACATGATATATGTTAAATGTAGAAGAGTTCCTAGCGGATTATCTGGGAAACTTGTATTGTAACCTTGTAATCTTATAAGGCAATAATAACAACTCCAACAGCTTCTTCACATCTTCTTTCTTCCACCTCACTTGTTCCTTGTTTCGTCTCATAGTTTTTTCCTTTACATTATTATTATTTGTCTTCATTACTTTATTATTACTTGTATCCATTACTTTATTATTATTTTTGTTTATTACTTTATCAGAATTTAAAAACGTCCTAAACAAAAAATAAAAAATTCTAACTAGGAGCAGCCTACCTATTAAACTGACAACAGACAAAATGGTGGGAAGATCAGCTGGTGTTGCGTGATGTCATTTAACAGACCTATTAACAGAATCTCAGCCATGTTAAATGTTATATCGTTTTAACTTGACAAAAGAAAGAAATATTTCTCAATTTAATATAACCTTTCCTATTAAAAAAACCTAAACATGTTAAACTAAAGTTCATGAATACCCGAAATGTGATACTGATCTTTGTTTATTTTTTTTGGACTGTTTACTACAATTAACTATGAATTATTTTAAATGATAACCAAAATGTAATTAATTTTAACTAACTTATTTCAGGAATCGCGTTTTCAATGAAATTGATCTATTCTAAACTCGGTCCAGAAGAGCATCTCAACGAATTAGAACCGTAAAAACGGCATATCTGCATGGATGCATATCTGCATGGATGCAATCCTTGGTGATTGATATGTTCCCAAATTCATTTCTGAATACATCCATTTGAGAGCAGGAGCTCTGACGCGACGGTAGGCTCTTTCACTGGCTGCAGAACCCACAATTCTCTATTTTAATGGTAATTCAGTTACCTCACCGCGACCTCTGGTCTATTAATCCTGCGGCCTTTCATGTCTTCAGTAATGGTTGATGCTTTTGCAGGCTGTCGTAATGTCCTTCCACGTCTCCCGCTACTGTTCAAGGTGCAACATGCCGAATCGATATGAGATTCTGTACAACAGTAAGGATTTGCCATTTATTTCGAAAGAAGAGAATCAATTATTTGAGTAATAATTCAACTCCAATTTTTTCCGAAACTGATTTTGTAATCAAGATTTACACTTTAGCTAATTTTTTTTTATGTCTATAACGTTATATAATACTTATTTTATTTATTTAAGATGGAAGCCACGAGACACTCCAAGTCACTCGTTCCACAGTGCTCGACCATATCTCACATCTACTAGTTTATTAGCAAAACATTAACAAAACAAATTAGAAGTGATGGTTGTGTAAATTAGATCACAAAAGCATATAAAATGTTCATGTAGGCATTGATCCAATTTTAAAATAAAATAACAAAATTTACATTTTGTGTTTATTCAAAGAAATCATATTTTTTTCTATTTGCAATTACTAGAAATACAAGATGGTGACCAAAAAAAAGCTATTTTCTAGATTTTTCTAAATTTTTAGTGTGTCAAAAGATACCCATAACAAAAAAAAAAAAAAGTATCAAGAATAAAATTTTTGTTTGAAGAAATCATGTATTTTTTTTGTATAGGAAGCAATTAATGAAAATTCAAGATGGCGGCCAATAAAGCGTATTTTATAAATTTTTCTAAACTTTTTGTATGTCACAAAGATACCGACGACAAAAACAAAAGTATCAAGAAGAAAATTGATGTTTTGTATTTATTTAAAGAAGTCACGCATTTTTTTAATAGGATGAATTACTAATAATTCAAAATTGCGGCCAAAATAATTCATTTTCTAAACTTTTAGTAAGTCTAAAAGTCTAGACAAATCAAATAGTGCAAAAAGCGTTTTTATTTTTTTTTTGGTCGTCAACTGATTTTTTTAAATCACAAAAAAATCTTCAGTAGTATCAATTTAAAAAAAAAAAAGAAGAAATAATAAAGTGGTGGCCCATAAATTGAAAAGCCTAAGATGTTCTTTATTTTTTTAACCAGTCCTCAATATATTTAAAGCTAGTCGATAAATACGTTAAAAATTAATAAAAGCTATTTAAAGTGGCATAAATTTCCCAAAATTTGAGCCCCCATTGAGCTATTAACGTTTAATACTTCCGGAAATGAATTTTTATGGGAGAATATTTTCAGTTAGAATAAATGATACGAATTCTTCCCGAAGACAAATCCATTCCAGGACTCCTCAAGGTTCAGCCCTTTCTCTCATTCTGTTCAACTTCTATCTTCATAACATTATCCAGTCCACACACACCTCCATAGCTATGTTTGCTGACGATACAGCTGTGTTCTCTCAACATGATGAGATAATAATCGCTAGAAATACTTTGCAAAGTCACCTTAATGATCTAGAACAATACTTCACTAAATGGATGATTAGTCTCAACATTAAAAAATCTACTTCAAAAGTTTTTACTCTCAGACCCACCGGAACTAATTATCAAAGGTTAAAATGTTAAATGGAATCCTGCCAGTGAAACTGTAAAATAGCTGGGAATTCACTTCGATCGCCGCCTTACCTGGAACCACCATATCAACATCAAACTAACCCAAAACTAACGAGCAATGCTATATTCTATCGTAAATAGAAAATCAAAATTAAAACCAGAAACAGCTATGTTTCTTATGTTTAAAACAATTCTCAGACCATTGCCAATGGACGCTGTGAAGTTTGGAAGCGGCATCCTTTACAAAAGGAAAAAAATTACAATGTTTTAAAAATTAAGTCCTAAGAATCGCAGTGGATGCTTCTTGGTTTGTAAAAAACAGCCAATTGCATCAGAAATTACAAATGGAGGATCACATAAAAAAAAAGGTTCATGAAGTTCCACTCACAGTTACCTACAGTTAAAGGAGCAGTGACCTACAACTTGGGAAACCCAACCTCAACCTGAAGACTGAAGCCCACGTTGCTGCAGGGGACCCTGTCAAAATTCTACATTTATCAATACTATTATTGAAATTACTTATTCATATATATATTTTTTCTTCGTCCTTTTTTCAAATTAACTTGTTTTGTTTTTTTATTAGAGGGCAATTGTTTGTTTTGTTAGGCCTACGAATGTCGATATTTTAGTTAATAACTTTACTTTTCTCTCTTATTATGAATTATTATTTTTATCTATTTACTTTATCTTAATTTTTTTTAATTTATAACGTTGAATATAGTTGGTGTCTTTCGTACGACACTATACCCCCAAGAATCAATTTTTGCTAAAAAAAAAAAATGTAACCATTATATTAACCCTTTAGTGCCCATCAGGCCGATCTGGAATTTAAAAAAAATGATTTAATTAACTAAATATCAACTTTTCTTGACTTTGTTTTTTTGAATTATTATGGAAAGTGGTAAGGAAAAAGACAACCATTAGAAACTATTTTATGGAATATTCACCTAGATTCACTTTTAGTGATATTTACTAAAATTTTAATTTTCTTTATTTGGTTAAGTAAATGGTTTCTTAAAACTGTATCTCAGGATTTACACGTAAATTGAAGCCAGGTAAACTTGTGATAAAATATTTTCTAATGAATGTCTTTATATGTTTATAGCAGTTTCTATGATAAATCTATAAAATGTTAATTTTTCATTTTTTGAAATAAAAAAAAAATATCTCGGGAACTATTGAACGTAAAGAGGTGGTTAAAAATTTAACAAATTTATACTGCTTTAAAATAGGTTTAATTTTTTTTTTTCGAATGGTATATAGCTTTAAAGATATTGAGCGATGAATAGAATTTGTTGGCTTTTCAGTTTTTCGGTCACTACTTTATAATATATTCCTATTTTTAAAGGCAATAACTTAATCTATTTTAGCATGGAATTTTCTGTTAACTGATAACACATGAGATTCTTTTACTGATTTAAAAAAAAAAAATCAAGATGGCGGAAAAAACATATTTTTCTCGCTTAATTTTTTGTAGACTGTTAGTACGTCCAACCATTATACCAACAACCAAAAAAAAAGAAAAAAATGAAATCCCGTTTTTTGGAGATTAGTTTCCATCCAGGAACCTATATCCATAAAATATCAATCATGCATGCATTTCTCAAAGCAAATGGATAAGTAGTGAATAACATTTCGCCCCTAGCCAATTCATTAACAAAAATGCTTATGCTTATGGCTAGGGGCTCCTTTGGGGTTTATTCTGTCCTTAGTTAGGTTCCAGCCTTGAGAGATATATTAAAGGAATGAGTCAGTGTGACCCTTAAGCAATCTTATTTTGAGGAACTCTGTTGTGGACCATATTTATGGCCAGTGCAGTCTGCACCAACAAGCTATCTCAGGAACCCATTGCTTAGTCAAAATGTCGGCTGACCTAATTATGGAAAACAAAACGTATCATTGCGTTTTTAATTTGCACATACCATTTATTTATCTTCAACAGTAAATAATCATTTTAACATATCTAGTTACTATGTGATCTCCACCTTTCTTGAACAACTCAAATTTTCGTCTTATTAATCAATGTATTGCCATTTGCACATCAAGTAGATCAGGTCTTTCATCGACTTTATCCTGAACAATGTCCTCAGTATGGTCCCAGGTTCACTTTTATGATATTTTAAATAGCTTTCTGGGCTGCCTCACAATTGTCCCGAGTTTCCTTATATTTCTTACCAAGACAGATCTTTCCTTCTTTCATCTACCATCTTTTGGTATTCGTCTGAAAACCATTTTTTTACTTTAGGTTTTTCCTAACACACCATTTTGAGCTATCTCTTTTATTCCACTTTTCATTTCTTTGTCTGTGGTTGTCTACAGAAGCTCTCTAAAGATTGATTGTATCATAGGACCTTTCTTGACAGAGTAGATAAGTAAATTATTTACAAAATTCCAAAAAATAAAATAAGCAAGCTAAAATATAAAAAATGCAAACCTTTCTAAACATAGATATAAAAATTAACAAAATTAGGCTCATAAGTACATAGATATATCTTTTACTTCAGAGAACATAATTTTACAATATATTTTTTTTTTTTTTTGTCAATTTTGCGAGCTAATAAACACATATAATATTATTTTCCAAAAGCACTTATCAATCATAAGCAAAGTATTAGTTATATTAATATATATATTGATTTTGTACCTTGCTCTTTCATATTTTGGCTCAGTTTTTAGGATCCTCTTATGCCTTTGGTTGAATTTTATTCGGATCATGCTATGTTCCGAGTTGATATCTGCTCTTCAAAAGTTCCGAAAGCCTTGAATTAAGCGTCTATGTCTTTTGCTAACCAATGCATGATCAATCCGATTCTTTCAGCTGCCACTTGGACCACTTCACGTCGACTTATGGGTGTTTTTGTGTGGGAACATCGTACTACTCGCTACCAGATTCTTCGCAGCTGCGAAATTTATGCACGCACGCCATTATCGCTCATTATCTCGTGTAAATCTTGAACTCCAATTGTAAGTCAGAATTGGGTTTTCCATTTTGTCATTGAAATACTCCATGACTATTATTACATTATGTTTTTGAGTCATCTTCCGTGAGTACATACACGTTGATACATTAAGCCATCTTCCTTCTTACTCTTACTGCTGTAATCCATTCATTGACAGGTGTGCAGCTTAGTATGGATTCTCTCGCCTTCTGATTCATGACGAAGTATCTAATTTGCTACTGCCACCCAGAAGTATTATTAGTTATTGATTAGTCTTCAGGTTAGTGTTTTATTATAAGAACATTTTAAATTAAGAACGTCCTTTTTGCTCAATAAATTTTGAAGTAATTAATCGACTAGTGATAGTAATGAAGCAGCTGCAGTTCCGACTCTGATTCGAGACCCGACTAACAATGCTAGACTGCGTGATATCACGAGTTAGCGCTAAACAATATTCACTCATTATTTTACTCCTAACAAGCTACTTGAAGTTGGTACTTTTTGTATTACCAACAACAATAATGTAAAACTATAAATTATATTTACTCTATTAGATAATTGACTGCAGTCATGAGAGAGAGGAGTTACTGTCATCCCCAGGGTCAGTGACGTCACTTGTGATGTATGACGTCACGGGGAGTCGTGCGTCACGACTCAGCAGCTGTTCGGCAGTTGTCTGTCTCTTAGCTCCGTGTGCGCACTTTCATCTTACCGCAATATATAAATTCACATTGTGAAAATTAATTGCAATTTTTATTGTTCCTAATTTCTTCATTCTCCAAACTGGCATTCAAACTTTAAATGTCAGAACCGAAAATATTTTATATTTATGAATTTTATCGTGTTTTATTAGGATTGGCATAGAAGAACAAATATTTTCATATCCAAATTAAAATTCTTATTATTCTTATATTAGAATATTATATATAATTCTTAATATTAGAAGTTGTGGGTGGAAAAACAATAAAATCTTGTTTTTAAAATTCTAATGAAATAAAAGTTTAGACCTCACTCTAGTAAAGTAATGGATAAAAATAATGATGGAATTAATGGAATAAAGAGCAAATAGTAGGAAAAAACAAATCTGCTAGAAACTCCTCTGCAACTAACCTATAACTTATACTTAAATTGGAACTCTTACCCCTGTCGAACAGATCCGCTACCTTGAACTACATTTGGACAAACGATTAACCTGGAATCCTCACACAAGACTGAAAAGAAAGGAAACTGCACGTCGATTTCGACTATTATAGGACTTACTAGACAAACGGTCTAAACTTCCAAAACATTAAAATGACTGATCTACATGATTGTAATAAGGCCAATCTGGACATATGGAGTTGAGCCTTGTGGCTCCACTAAACCTTCGAATTCCTCTCGTAATCAATCCTTACAATCCAAAATCCTTCGTAAAATCCTCAATGTTCCTTACCTTGTCACAAATAAAATCATACATAAAGACCTTAATGTTCGCTATGTAACCGATCTAGCCCGAACCAGATATCACTCCTTCCATTATAAACTCTCTAACCATTCAAACCCCCTAGTTTCTAATCTTGCATCCTCTTCCATTCCTGGCAGTTCTCCGAGGCGCCTGAAAAGAAGATGGCCACGAGACCAGCTAATGTAAAATTTCATTAGAGTGCTACCAATGGGTAGTTTCTCTACACGCCTGTAACACTCTAATTTAACTTAATCAGATTTACTAAATGTATTATAATGTACAATTGTAAACAGCAATAAATAAATATTAAAAAAAAAAAAAATTGGAACTACCTATATTTTAAATAGGGCTGCTCTCAATACTATAACTATAGCATTTAGCATGTTAAAAGTTTTTACATGTGACACAACATCTTGAATACCCCTAAAGTAGTGGATACAAGTAATGAAATTCTGAAAGGTTTTGGAAGGAAAGATTACAATGTTACCCAGAAAATCCGCTAGAGGCTCCTTTGCATTTCACATGTAACATGTACTTTAAATCGGACTGCTCACAATCCTATTTTTTACATTCGACTCAACATCATGAATACTCGTTATATCTCAGGGCTAGAACAGAATGCATCACCTAATTTGTTATCTTATCTGGTCGCTACAAACCTGCACTGTTTGAGTCAACAAAACATGGAAAGAGGGGTTGACTGGCCAATTTTATAAATTGTTGTAAGGTGTAACAAATAGCCCAGTATATCTTTTAATTAGCTCGAGACTGATAGAAATATGGAGGAAGACCGTTGTAGCCGAGGGAGTTGAGGCCTCATCTTAACAACTACCGCTCAACTGCTTTACCGATTTGGTTTCGGCCTAGGCGGGTTGACTTTTATTTCTAGGTAGTCCCACAGAATGAAAACTTGACCCTCCCTCTTTTGTTGATTAGGTTGGTTACCTATAGCAGGGGTGGCCAACAAGTCGATCGCAAAGCTAATTTTGGTCGCTCGTCGATCGCTCGCAATCGCGGTGGAATACCGTGTACCATGGGCTTTGAAGCGATTGTAGAAGACAAAACATTCTAGCAATATTTTAATGTATTCTTCGAATTTGCAAATGTCATAAATTCCTACAATTCTAATAGCCTGGCATTGTGATCTTCGCACACCCAGCACAGCAAATTTTAATAATAAATAATTATTCCTGTTTTTTTTTACGTAAGTATGTAGATGAGCCGTATATCTATGTTTCAGTACAAGATGTACTCAGCGATCTATTGATAGATTACCAAAAAGTAAGTCATATTATTCTTTTATGATAAATTTTCCTGCCCCCCCCAAAAAAACAAACAAACGCGAAAGTGAAATATTGAAATAAAATTATCAGCGTTACTGTGCATTTTTTCATATTTACAACAACTTATCCATTAAAGTTGATAAAAAATTAAATTGAATTTTAAGTTGGAAAAATCTGTCTTGAACAAGGGTCGGAAAATTGAAGTTTATAGTTCCTGCATGTACGGAATGCTGCTATCAAAAGTTGGGCTGGAATTAAAATGGAAATTGGGTCTGGAATTGATTTAAAAAATAAAAAATAGTTTCAAACATAGATTTTACTTACCTACCCATACCTCGCTGGAATGCACCTAATATTGAAACAGGGTGTATAAGGGTGTATGCATTTCACACCCCTTCTCACCTCTTAGATTACGCCTATGACAAGTCGCTCACAACACACTTTTTTTTGTTTAAATGATACTTTTTATTTATTGATAGATATTAAAATCTGCCACACAGTTGTGGGCAATAGGTAATAGTGATCAATGGTCATATTCATACTAAAATAAAATAAAATAAGAATAAAAATAAATAAATAATTTTAGAAGAAAAATATTATAATCAATTTACATCTCAGAAAATATAAATTATACAGTAAATTTCAAATCAGATTCTAAAGGACTAAACCACCATTATTCTGAAATTGTGAACAAAATAAATATCTAATTATTATAAAAAAAGTTGGTAAATAGATAAATGTTCAAATCCTTAAATTATACTCATGTATATATAATATATATACACATATAAAATCATGTAAAGGTGAGTAAATATGTGATAAAATAAAATAGAGAGAGGGTATTA
Source organism: Halyomorpha halys (assembly GCF_000696795.3). Lineage (NCBI taxonomy): Eukaryota > Metazoa > Arthropoda > Insecta > Hemiptera > Pentatomidae > Halyomorpha > Halyomorpha halys. The sequence goes on along the minus strand of NW_027107159.1, from coordinate 1,165,053 downwards.
GTATATTAAAAAATACATATATAATAAGAATATGGTAATTATGGATTTAAGAAATGTTAAGTTATATGCAAATAAATTAAAACTGAATGTCAATTAAATTGTATTAACTCTTAAAAAATTATTTGTAATGATAAAAGGTGATAAGAGACTCCTAATCTGTTGAAGGTAGGTTCTGTTATAAATGATGGTTTTAAGTGAAAAAGAGAAGATTATTGGTGAAAAAAATTAATTTTTTTTTTAAACGTTTATTTATTGCTATTTACAACTGTACATTATAATACATTTATTAAATCTGTTCACAGTTAAATTGGAACGTTACAGACGGGTAGAGATACTACCCATTGGCAACACTCTAATTATTTTTTTAAAATTTAAGATATAAAAAGCTATGTAAGTAAGCAATCAATTTAAAAACAATATTTGAAGTTATGATGTTATTTAAATATTTAATTTTTTTTGAAGATGTGACATGGGCAATTAGCCTGCAGATAAGATTTTAAAAAACAAGACTTCAATATTTAAGATATCAGTATATAGTTAAGGAAATAATGTAATTAATACAAAAACAAAAATTTTTATCGGTTGCCTCCTTGAAAATGGCCTGAGGGCCAAAACGTTGGAGAGCTTTTGAATATAAAAGCTGAGAGTAATTTGGATCAAAATTGTGTTCATTAATAATGAAATAAGTAAATAAGCCAGGGTTTCAAAATTAGAGAAAATAGATTACTCATTTATACCTCTATTTTTTTCCTTTAGTGAGTAAAAAACAATGAATTTATACTCTTCCAACCTTAGCTGTACTTTTAAAAAAAAAACTCTAAACAATAGGTAATAATATTTCATGATTTTTCAAAATATCGAGGATTTTCCGTACAAGAGGTGATCAGAGAAGTAACTACGCTATAAAACAGTTTGGAGAGGACTGTAATGGGCATAAACACGACTCACGGCGAACAACGTCCCTACGACTAATAAAGTACAACCCCTTCACCGCCCAAGATAACATCTTAATTAAATAACGTGGACAATAAAACGGAGATAAAATGACGGCAATAAAACAGGACCGACATTGAACCTTGCAGGTCCCCTTTACTCGTTGAATCATCCGTTCCATGAATCATTCATAGGAGCGAGAAGAGAGCTGTCCTCAGCGTAATTGACTGCTCTGAGGGTCTTCACAGTTGTCCTGAATACATTACGGTAGGCAAGGACGTTGTGCTTCAACATCTTCTACGCTCCACGTCTGCTACATAGGCACAAGATCCAGGGGATGATGGTGCCTCAGACCTAGTTATCTGCAGTATTTCCTGACTTGATTACTCTGGAAAGCGTAGATATTGCATCTGCTTATGTCAATAGGCCATAAACGTTTTTATGAGTAATGCAAATACCATTAGAATATTAATTTACGATCTGTCCCAGTCATCCCTCAGTATGTTCGATACTATTTTATTTAAATTTTAATAGCTTTTATTGGAAAATGGGCAGTAAGTATTAACATTCTCAGTATTCATTCTCAGATATACAGACTAAACTAAAAAATAAAAAAATAATTAAAACCTAT
>NW_027107159.1:1160837-1163366 GCF_000696795.3 Halyomorpha halys | reverse complement strand
AATTACATCTCAAAAGAACTAAAATATCCCCAAACCCAAGAGTCAAGTCCAACATTTACCGTGAGATCAAGGGCACATGAAGCACTTGAAATTTATAAAATGTCACAATTTTTAATCGGTATTGTTTTATGAAATCGCTGAGCATGGGAAAGCAGAATTTGTACATCGAGGAATTTCAAAACTTGCAATCAATCCGGTTAAGCAAGCCGTTCCCAGTTTGGAATAATTGTCAGTCAAATTACTATTTTATGATTATAGTTTATGATAATCAATGTAATGTAAAATCGACTGTTTACTTAATTTTCGATAGTTAATTATTTAAAAAACCTTCGTTAAAAGCTATATATATTCACATATCTTTCTTTATTTATGTGATTGTGAATGATTAAAGTGGTTTTAATTTTATACGTCGAATTGAGACATAAAATTTATTTATTAAATCTAAAATCAGATTTTTACTATATTTTCAGGTAAAATCAACATGTGATATTCGCATTGGATATTTTCTTCCGAATAATGCTAATATTCTAAATACTACTACTAATACTAATATACTAAATACTTCATTTATAAGAATGAGGATAAACTGATCTTCAGTGATCCGTTAAGCAAATTAAAGAAATTTGTCATTAGACAGCAATCAAAATCAAACCAATATAGAAATAATAGTCACAGTAGTAGATCAGTTTACAGAAAAACAAATAAATTTTCAAAAACTAGTATATAGATTTTAAAAAACAAACCAATAAGTTAGTTAAAAGAAATAATTTAATGAATAAATAGGTTAAGAGAATAAATAAGTTAAAACATAAATCGACAGGTCCATAAACCAAAAAAAAAAAAAGATAATAATAAATACAAGAGATCATCACAACACAAAAAAGGGCCATCTTTCCTGACCGGACCCATCCCTCTAAGACCCCCAGGGAGCGACAGTCCTATATCACTTTTTAAACGTTATAATGCCATGTGGCAAAGGAAGGGCTATTGTGTATATATATATATATATATACTTTTTTTTTTTTTACTAAAAAAACTAATCTTATATCTTCATAACTGACCATAAGTTACCTTTAACAATCATGCTTAATTGGTTTTTCGTCCATCTTTGAGAAATAAGGAGTTTTATTTGTAGGTTTAACTATTTTAAGGTTAGCAATAGGTACCAATGAAAAGTGGAAATATTTTGGGATTTGTGTTGAACTTTCTGGCAGACGGATAACATGTTAAAGAAATAAAAATAATTTTATTAATAATTTAATTTAATTATTAATTAATTTCAATTAATAATTTAGATGTTTAAACTAATAATTTATATCTTTATTCTGATTAATGTACTTCTGGTCTCTTAAGGCTCTTTCATTTCTTCAAGCTTGAGACCAATTACACCAACTGTAATAAAAGATTTATTATCCCATGATATAATATTCCCTCGTATAATTAAAAAAACTCATAAAAAATAAATTATAGCGTTATTTCATTTCATGGCAGATTCTTTAATAATTCTTATTACTTTATTGATACTAATATCTTCAATTGTATCTTTGTTGTTGATATTTTTGATTTTTAAATAGTTTTTCAAGATATCTGTCGTGTAACTAAATGTTAATAAATAAAAAAATAACCACCGTTTTTAACTCAAACCAATCATGAAATGATTTTGACTACATAGTCACAACATATTTATTTTCTTATAACTCCAACGTTTTGGCCATTCTGGATCTCTTATTTATAATCACAGCTACAACATTGTTATTAAAAATATTTCACTTATAATAATTTCATTCAATTTGCACTATCTATTACAATCTTGTAAAATTGTAACAGAGTATGATGATTCCATAAAATGTAAGATCATGGTCTATTTTTGACAAAGGCAGAGGATACTGCAACCTTTTGAGTGTTGTTGTTGTACCTGTGATTCTACTTGGTTGCAGTATATTCTATCTTTGTCCAAAATAAACTATGGTCTTTCATTTTATGGAATCGTCACAATTGGTGTAAATTGAATAAAATTATAATAAGTGAAATAGAGGATACAAATAGGTTAATTGACTAAGGCATACTTTTTACTGACATTTAACTAGCTCTGATATTATAAATAAGATTTCCTAATGGCTGAAACGTTGGTGTAATAAGAGAATAAATATGTAGAGACTATACGGATATTTTTTATTAAAATTGATAAAAAAAAAAAAACAGTCTCGAAGAAGAAAATAAATTATGAAGGAGATTGTCGGGGGTGCGGTCAAAAAGGAACAAAAAATAGTTTTCAACTATTTATTTGCCGATGCTTCGTTTCACTTCATCAGAGCGAAAAAAAGTAAAAAAAAACTAAAAATATGTTAACAATAAAAGATAATAAAATTACAATAATTAAACTAAAGTGGGGTTAAAATTATGTACATATAAGTGTAACAATAAGATGTATAACAATCAATATATATATATATATATATATATAAGTTAAGTATTGGCGAAAGCACAATGTCAAAAAATAGAAGAAGGAAAAAGATCTAACTCGCTTGA
>NW_027107159.1:1148739-1154447 GCF_000696795.3 Halyomorpha halys | reverse complement strand
AAAAGAAAGAAATATAGAGTGTTAGTTGAAAAATAAACAGGAGATATAATAATATGTGAAAATAGAAAAGTAGAAATAAATAAAAAAAATACATACTAAGAGAGGGAAAACTCGGAAAATAAGTAAAAGTCAAGAAAAAAAATATAATAATTAATAAATAGAGAACAAATTATAACCTCCCACCTGTCGTGTTAAGAGACAGCAATGGAATGAGTAAAGGCGGATGTGAGATAGACATAAACTGAAGGAAGATAACGATTACATATAATTGAAATAAAAGAAAAAGATAATAAAATATAATATTATAGGAAACTAAGATAATAATAACTTTAATTATTATGTAGAAAACTTAAATAGAAATAAAATGATTGAATATGTAATTAATTTTAAAAAATGACATAAATACAATACAATAAATGTAAAAAAAATTAATCAATAGATACAATGAAGATACATATAGTGAAGAAAAATCATATCAGTAAAAAGGTACAGCAAAATTATATATGATCAAATTAATTTACATAGGAATTTGGCCTTTGCTTACAATTAATTATAATTTACCACGGATTAATTCTGCATGTGTGTATCGAAATAGAGTTAATAAATTATCATTATAAATCCTTATTACCAGAAGTGCATATCTTGAGGAGATTTCTCCGTTGACCACTGACCAATGGCCGGCGTTCGGATTATGCCCTCCCCGCACGACGCAGTCATTGCACAAGCGACTCCAGCAACAAATTGACTAGCAAATTTCCATGGAGCAAGATCAAGATGTTATTGCATCGCCTGGGACTAATATCTTTTAATGGAGGTTCTGGCTCAATGCAACCACGGAGGGTCGCACCATATTTCCAACAGAAGGTCAACGGAGTCTCCCGTGAAAATATCAATAAAAAATATGGTTTAAGGATGTATTTAAAATTTATATTTTGTCTAGGAGGTTCCTCATTCCTTCTTACTCTAAGGAAAATCTATTTTCGTCCTTAAACAGCTACGCACATAAACTTTAGTAAGGAACCAGGACTCGAAATAAATACGGATAATACAAAATACAAGATTGGTAGTAGAAGCGGGAGCAATTTCATTGATATAGATATAGGAAGGGATACATTTGGAAAAGTAGATAGGTTTAAGTACTTAGGGTCTATGGTAACTAAAAAAAATCGAAATTGATGAGGAAATAAAACCTAGATTAAAGGTGGAGAAATGGTTGTTATTTTACGACTACAAAATTCGCGAGCTTGAAACCTTTTGTTAAGAAACTTAAAAATTAAAATTTACAAAACTATTATCCTTCCAACTATTCTTGATGTATGCGAAACATGACCTTTTACGCAAGGGTAACGTAAAATATTTGAACAGGAAAATTTTTAGTTAACGGTAGTAAGGAGTAAATATTATTCAGGTTGTAGCATTGCAGCGAATAAGATGTACGTGTAATACAACCTTACTTATTCGACTTAGTAATGAATGGATCCCTAAAATAGTAATTAACAGTGTACCGACGAGTAGGCGTCTGTGAGATAGACCGAAACGTAGATGAGAAGACTGTGTTAAGTCTGATTTGTGTTTGGAGGGCCATCCCGGGACGGATATATGTAGAGAACGATTAGTGGTATCGGTATCGGACTTTTGGGTTTCGCTAAACCTTGATTATTATTATTTATAATTATTCTTAAACAAGAAGAGGAGAGTAATTGGTTGAAATAAAGTTATCGTCTCAGCATTTAACTAATGCGGTTCAGTGTGGTCTGCCTTAATAAACGTGATTAATAAAAATAAAATTAGGCTGTTTGTACCCGAGGGATTTGAGGAGTCAGTCTTAACAACCCCGAAACGGCAGTGGCGCCGGTTTGGTATGCAGTAGGGGCAGTGAGGGGGAGGGGTTTACTTTTATTTCTTAGTGGTCCCAAGGAATGAAAACTTGACCCTCCCCCTCACCATGGGTTGAATATCTATAGATTACCAGATCTATATAGGTTCTATAGGATAGGAATAGGTTACCTTTAGATAACCTCCCGTAGGTCAGAAATGACCAAGCAAGGATTAGTAAAAAAATCGTAGTACAATATTGGCAAAGTGTGAAGGTTCTTCGCGAATAAGGTTCAACAATTACAGCACGACGAAGCTAATTCGGATAATCTCGGATCTGCATGGCTTAGGGTGAGCCCTAATGGCGGATATTTCGAAAAGCTCCTCCTTCCAGAGAGGTAGGACTGGCCAGGTTGGGCAAGTTGTTGCAACATCCTCCGGCTCGGCGATATCTTGTCATGAAGATCGCGGGATCGGCTCCTCTCATTAGTCAGTGAGTTGTTGGGCTTGTTAGCTCGTCAATTAGCAACACGTGGGTGGCGTGCGACTCTTTGCTTGCCAATATCTCCACCATCAGTCAAGCGTCTTCCCATGTCTTCGCCTTGCTAATTTGATTGTAATACTTTCGGTTTTCCCATTTTCCTAGCCAGATCTCCGCGCATTCAAATATTTTAAAAATTACTATATATATAATAAATAAGAGAGGAAGAGTTCACTCGTAATGCGGTGTAGTGTTTGTAACAATTGAATACAGTGGCAGCTACTGCCATGTTGTACATCATGTGACAGTTGCCATCATTTACTGTCTCTCTGTTACATGTAGAGACAATTTCAAAAACATAATGAGGATTTCAGTAAATTTATTTAATTAGATACGGCTTGTGAACTTTGGTGCAGTTTATAAAGCCCTTAACAACTGCTTAGTTAGGTATAAATTAAATGAGTCAAGTTGAAGTTAATTCTATTTTTTTGATTTTTAAAAGTAATCACATAATTTTATCAGTAATGTGCACATTTTGGCCAAAAAATTTTATTGTATATTTTTTTACTAGTATAAGTGAATTGATACAGAACTCGATTAGCTTGTTAAATGCATTATTACGTAGTTTATAATGTAATTTCATTTACTGGCAGTACTGTAGCAGTTATTGGCTAAAAATATTGAGCGATAAATTTGAAAAATCTGCCATTTAGGGATCCTGACTGTCAGGGGATCGTAAACGTTTTACCATCGTGTTTTCAAAATCTTTTTGTCAAGTTGTAACAGTAAATATGTATATGTCACTTTGTATTTGTGACATTGTAACTCCTGTATATCGGTAACAGTTATTATGTATCTGATTGATAGTTTAGAACTACCAATACTTGCTAGTAGTAAACTTGGAGATTCGTTTCTTATTATTTGTTCTTCATGTTATAATTTGGCGTCAGCAAGGAAGCCTATTTGGGGAAGCATCCTCATTTCTATTCTGATTCATATTACACATTAATCAATTTATTCCTTCAAAGAAATCATATTTCGTATCACGAAAGTTGGGTGATTTGTGAATGGAAATATGATAATATATACGTAGAAATAATAAAAGGACTGTAAAATAAGGAATAGAATATGCATTTTTATGTACAAATCCGATTTTTGCGGCCAAAATATGGTTAGGCAAGTAGGTTGTAGATATGGTTTTAGATATGATTTTACATTAAATAATTATATTTTTCATTTACTTGTAAATTCTATAATCAAAATTTCTTCGTAAAGAAATTACCTTCAGGAGGTAAGTACTCACCTTAAGGAGGTATGTTGTACCTTCAGGAATTATGTACTCACTTTCAGGAATTACGTACTCACTTTCAGGAATTATGTACACACTTTCAGTAGTTATGTACTCACCTCAGGAGGTATGTACTCACTTTCAGTAGGTATGTACACACCTTCAGGAGGTATGTACTCACCTTTAGTAGGTATGTACTCACTTTCAGGAATTATGTACTCACTTTCAGGAATTACGTACTCACTTTCAGGAATTATGTACTCACCTTCAGGAGGTATGTACTCACATCTTCAGCTGTAGTTTCCGACTTCTGCTCTAGTTTGAAGCCATTTACAGATAAGACATTTTATTATTTCATTTGAAAACGCATGATTTCTATGTCAATTGTTCTTTGAAAATTATGTATGATACTTTATCATAACTTCATTAATTTTAATACAATATTTTCCTTTAGGTTATGATTTAGCTTTATGATACAGTGATGTATGGAAATAAATATAATTTCCTTTTATTTTAGCAAATAAATACAATTCAAATATTTTGTATTGTTTCACTTAATAAACCTTATCTGGAAATGTTAACGCCATGTTTACTAGATAAGTTTTAAATGTTTTGTAAATAGTATTTGCTCAGTATTAGTATTTTATTTAATTGTATTATTTTCTTTAGAATTTTTATTTATTTGAAAAGAAATATTTTTTTTTTTAATTTGTGTTTATATCATAATAATTAAGTGTAGAAGTAACGGTTGCCAAGGGTTGTTAAACAATTTCAAAGGCTTTATTTTCTTTTTTTACCAGTTAGAGAGTTGCAGGAGTGTTTATAACTACGAAGCAGGGACCTACATATCTTTGCAGTAAAATATCTTCCCCTGAACTATCGTAGCGAATCATCTTTTCTTCGATACCGTCAACCAGTATTTTATTTTATATATATCTATTGATTTTGTAAATTTGTTTCTTTCATTTTGCTAATTTATTTTTGTATAAAAGGCTTTTTATTTTGACTTATATTCCTTATTTTATTTTATGTTTTCTATTGCTGGGCTCGGCAAATAAATGTTATATTGCGAGCAATTTTTTATTCTTTAAAGCTTTCCTTAAAAAAGACTAAGTCGATTGAGATGGCTTTAATATTATATTAAATCCTCAATGCTCCTTATTTTGTCACAAATAAAATCATACATAAAGACCTTAATATTCCCTATGTAACCGATCTAGCCCGAACCAGATATCGCTCCTTCCATTATAAACTCTCTAACCACTCAAACCCCCTAGTTTCTAACCTTGCATCCTCTTCCATTCCTGACAATCCTCCGAGGCGTCTGAAAAGAAGATGGCCACGAGACCAGCTAATGTAAAATGTCATTAGAGTGTTACCAATGGGTAGTTTCTCTATATGCCTGTAACACTCCAATTTAACTTAAATCAGATTTACTAAATGTATTATAATGTACAGTTGTAAATAGCAATAAATAAATATTAAAAAAAAAAAATCATGTTTTTTAGGCGTTCCTAAAACTAAACCCTCAATTGCGAGAGACGTATAACCACACCATCGAAATATATTAACATATTTTCCAGTCTACGAGATCCCTTATTGTTTGGTGTAAATCAATTCAGTAACTAGACCGCTTTCGTGAAACTACTAACTTCCATCAAGGCTTCTCGTAAAACAACCCACCGAACACTTCCGATACTCCAACATACAAATAATCATTTCCTCTAGACTCTCACTGATGACGACATAGATCAATGCAAATGACAGGTACTTCACAACTGCCCACGCACGTCCTTGTCCTGTGAAGAACCCTTACAGATCTAGGGAACCTTAAATAGTTCCTACGCCGGATTGGTAGAGCGGGAAATAGGATGTTCTCCGTCACTTTATGCAAGAGGATCCCCTGAGGATGAGCCACTCTCAAAGAAGATTGCCCTTATAAGGAACAACTGTCACCGCGCAAGGACTCGTAAATACTGCCAGTTGCTAAAGCTCCGTGTGTGGCGGCCCTTTCTCTATTTTACATTGTTCTCTCTTGTGTCATCATCTGCTCTTCATCTCGTTATCTATACCGACTTGTCTCTTTGCCATCATATATACATATATAGGTACTGTTATGTATAT
>NW_027107159.1:1093195-1142524 GCF_000696795.3 Halyomorpha halys | reverse complement strand
AGAAGTAAGCGCTATCAGAATAATTTATAATAAGAATAATTTATTGTCACAATTAGTTTGTATAACAGTTATATATATTAATAACTTTTTTCTTGACTGTTTTATGGATATATTTTTGGTGTCTTGAGTATCAGTCGATAATACAACTACATTGAGGCGACTTTATTGTTTCCATAGTCATGCTCTATAATTAACAAAAACAGTTTTTGGAACAAATTTTTTTTTACTAATTATTAAAAAACCTACATGAACATAAATGTAATATAAGATTAATAGCTATTACAATTAAAACATTTTATAATAAAAACACTACAATTGTCAATTACAGTTTACTTTACAACTAACTCCCGGTTTGTGCCAAACCTGATTAGGGTTGAAATAGAGGTAGGTTTGCTTTGGTTTTTTCAACACGTAACCGTTCTTTCTAGCAGATAGCCAATCTATTATTTCGGTTTTGTATTTTGTCAAGTTATACTTGGTGTTATAAATTATTTCTTACGTATTTATTAGGTTTGAGTGACATGAATTTAAATTGTTTACATCCTATTTTATATTTTTTTGGGATTCCAATTTTTATATTATTATACAGTAATCATTTCTTTTAAATTTCGCTTAAAGTTGTTTTTCTCCATGCATGATTTTTGGTGTATCATATTTGAATTATTTCCTATTTGTCTAAAATGTTTGGGGTAAGAGTAATAAGGATTTCTTTCGGTTAAATTGAAAAAAAAAATTGCAAATCTAAAAATACATTATAGCATTTCCCAATGTTGATTACTATATTAAAGTATTTTATTAACTGTTCCACAAACAAGGACTTCTCAAATTCAAGAAATTAACCAATAGACATCATTAAGTATGTTAAAGTCTTTAGCCATCTCCAAAATAATACCAGACAGTTCTGCCATAATTATATTATGACTAAACAAGAATTCATTAAAATAAATGTAATGATATTTATTATATTTACTACAGCTACTCGTCTGAAAACAAAATAACTCATTACTATTGAAAAGTTTACGAAACCAATGCAATATTAAATTTGTTTTCTCAATATGCATATGATTTTGAAGAAATCACCTTTTTGTATATCCGTTGTTCTAAAAACAGTGCTTCCTTACTAAGTACTCAGTCCATGACCCTTCGTGGGTCCTAGGGGTTAACATTATTATTTTTTTAATTTATTTATTGACATTTACAATTATTTATTGACATTGTATATAAAATACAACAAGCAAGTATTATTATTATTAAATAATAAAAATTAATATTTTTTATTTAAAGTCAATTCTAGAACATCCCTCTAATACCGGAGCGCAGCGAGTAAGTTCACACGCAAATGCATTAAAGTATGTACTAAGGGAAGAAGAATGTGCCTACAACAAGACACGAAGAAGCAGTGAATCCTTTAATTGGAATCGATAAAGACAATTCTGGAAAATTGACGCAAACCTCTTTCCATATAATAGCAGCTGATGAAATACAATCCACACACTTCAACCATAGGACCCTGTTCATTTATTGACGTTTTCCTGCCGAAGGAATCACGGGTGAGATGAGGGAGTGAGATAGAGGCAGTAAATCAAGGGGTCGTGGCGAAGTCTATTCAGGGGTTTCCTTGAGCCGTCCGCTCTGAGCACCTCCATTCAACCACCGCCGACTTACGATATTCGTGACGACGGGTACCCTCCATCCAAGGATACTCCATGCCGATAGATGTCAACGTTTTATGGCTGTCCGTGGAGTACATCACATGTGAAAAGTATTTAATGGCGTTCGACTCACGGTTTACTGAATAAAATATATCTCATTAATAGCGCTGATATTTATACCATATTTAATCTATATGTATAAAAGAGAAGGTGGAATCCTTGTCCACAATAAACTTTCGAATATCTGGACCGATTAACATGCAGTTTTTTCAAAACGATCCCTGTCATGAAAGGAAGGTTTAAAGCTAATGAATTCCTCGATTTAGTTCTGATGTATTATCGCCAGCTGTTTGCACACACCAATCTTCTTGTTCGTACTCGCACGAAGTTATCTTTGGTTTCCTTGTTGCCTTCTTGTTTGCTGATTTTTGACCCCATTTTTTAGTGCTAAGAAAATGCGTATTAGAAATTTGCCAAAAACAAAACAAGATGCAATTTTATTTCTTCAGGACCGAGATATTCTACAATTCCCATGATATGAAACTATATTTGGTAAACGTAACTTAAGACAGTGTGATCAGCAAGTTGGACTTAGAAAAGACACCTGGTTTGGGGTGAGCAGAATTCCATTTTGTTCGGCTTTGAGATTCTTATACTGCTGGTACGAGGAGCTGACATGGGTTAAATTTTGTGAAAAGCTGCTTGATTTTTCTGGTAAAACTGTTATAAACTGGAATAATTACATGCATGAATTACGTATCTTGGATTTGGAAAATAAATTAAACAAGAAGATAGATTAACCAAATGGCATTGAAGGAATTGAGGAAAGTTTGCTCACTAAACGTAGAAATAATTGTTGTCTAGTATTACCAGAACAGTGGGTGCTTGGTGGTATATGTAGAGAAACAAAAGATTCGTTTGTTGTCACTGTTCCTAATAGAACTGGTGACAACAAACGAATTTTCTTGATAAAATTATTGAAAACTTTGCAGATTGTAGCACAATTTATTCTGACAGTTGGAAACGTAACCAAACAAATACAGTAATAAAAGAAGGATTCCTACATGCTAAGAATAATCATAAATATAATTTTATTGATCCTGATACAGGAGTTCATCCACAAGCAGTTGAGCGAATGTGGGGTAGTGCTAAATAGAGGAACGGGAGGGAGGGGAAGGAGACATAATTTGAAATCGAAAATAGAGACTGTTTTGAATCTATATTAAATTCCATTTTACACCGAAATCTGGTTGACTACACATTGACTTACCATAAATAAAATGTTTTGAATTTTAAAGTGTTTTGATTTTACATAAAGGTTTTTATTCTATAATTTGTTGCAAAAACTTTAGGTGTAGATTGGCACATTAGCAGATTTTTTGATGCGGTGGTGTTAATACATAAGTACCCACGATTTCTCCGGGATAAAAAAAAAAGTTATAAACAAAATTAATAGTTTTAGGTACGTAGCTCAAAATGTATAAGTTTACACGGTTTTATAAACAATAGATTCGCCTCTTTCCGAAGAATAAGAAAAATATTACTGATACCATTAAACGGTATTATAAAGAAAAAGAAAAATCAGCTAAATTGGACCAGTATTAAGGATGATACAGCCAAGCTATTTTTTACTATGTTATTTGAATGCTGATTAAATTCCCTACAAAAAAAAAAAACATTGAATCCAGAAAATTATTAGCAAAGATACAACCAATTGAACTTTTAACTATATTAAAAAAAAAAATTGTATAATTTTCTATAGTTGTATAAAGTTAATTTAATGTGCTATAAAGTTATTTATGACGTTTATCTTCGTAGGTGCACTAGTTTTTATATTTGCTAAAATAAATACCGCATAATGTAAAGTTGCTAAAATATGAGCCATGATAGAGAAATTTACGTTCAATAGTTCCCGAGATATTGCATTTTAAAAAGCAAAATTTTATGGACTGAAAAATCAGAACTTAGTGAATTTATTTGAATAAAACTATTTATCAAAAACCATGCACCGTACTGATGTCTATTAGTACTCAAATTAAAGCTAGTTTAATGTACTATAAAGTAGTTCATGACATTTATCTTCGCAGGAGTAGTAGTTTTTATGATATTTACTCAAATAAATTGATTTATAGTTGTATGGATAAAATTTCATATACAAAATTCATTTTCCCATATGAATATTATAAAAACTACTGGCTCTATGAAGATGACTGTTATAAACTACTGTATATTAAATTAAACTATCTTTATTTTGATTGCTGGCAAACATCTATAGATATATATATTTCCTGAGATATTGTTTTTCATAAATCCAAAAAGCCTGTCCGAATATCTAGAAATAAACATTTTGTCGAATATCATGTTAACTAATAATCCTACAAAGATAAACGCCATACACTACCTTATAGCACATTAAACTAGCTTTAATTATAGTTGTAATAGACATCTGTAGGTCTCACGGTTCCTGAGATAAAGATTTCTCACAATAAATTCAGTAACTACTGATTTCAGTATATACTTTATGAAACATTGCGTTTTAAATACTGCATCTCGGGAACTATTGAGCGTAAATAGTTGGGGAGCTCTCCTTGGGCTCATATTTTAGCAAATTTACGCTACTTTAAATTATGTTTTTCTAGTGTTCTAGGTAGTTTCACCAACATGGAGCTCCAAATGAAAAAATAATTTTGTTTAATTAACTAGTAATTAGACATAATTTTCATTAATGAAATAATTAATCAAAAATCGGGGTAAATAACTACATTGTTTCCTGTAGATTCTGGTACTAAAGCCTCTCATTTCGGTGGGACACTCACAACTCAAGGGGACTGTCGGCAAATTATCATTAATTAACACCTACAAGATAATTGCTTGGTCAAGATATTATCTTTTTAGACAATAATCCACTACTACATTATTATCATTATCGATAAGTATTCATCGATACTCTATCAATACCTTTTCTGTTCCTCCAGAAATTTCTTTGGGTATTTCCCTTTTTTTCAACACTTCTACATGCATGGACACTTTACAGCTATACTATTGCCTTCTCAGTAAACGTTTGCTGTTGTTCATTTTTCCGTAAGCCTTTACAACATTTTGTCAGATTGTGACTTGATATTTTGTCAGATTGTGTTTTGATATTTTGATCCACTAATACCTGAATATGCAAACGTTTTAATTTTAGTCACATGGTCTAGAGACCTCAGTATACGACAAATAGAATCCCGATAGATAAGGAATGTTGATTATCTTTTATTAACATGGAGCGGGAGCAGTTGTTTTTTTTATGTTACACTTTCTCCTGGCGAAAAAAAGGAAAAAAGTATTAATCATGATGTGATCCAATTAATAGAATTATTCATTAAACCTGAGACAAAAAATGAGATTAAGAACCGTGATGCCTATTTCGTTATTAAATGTTATGATGATTATCTTCGCCATTAAAGTTGGCTATTAATTTCAGCAACCTTTTATAGCCATCATGAATCTTCAGATATTTGCATTATGCAAACTTTAATGGAAAAAAATCAGTTGAAGAGAGAGTGAAATTGGCATTTCGAGGTACATACATTTTAAAACCACAGAATTATTTTATTGTAGCCAAGATAATTTTATTTTGGGACTTCAGGCAAGACCTAGTAGAGTAGGAATAGTGGATTGCAAGGATTTCGGAAAGAATGGGGATATAGGAAAGAGACCTGAACTCCAAAAGAGGTGAAGTAGGTTGAGCAAGGATGAGGATATAGTGTTAACGTAATCTAATAGTTTGCTACGGTAGGTGGGATGATGTTAATTTTAAGATCTATCTAGTGTCTTGGTGGTATTGAGGGTCAGGAAGAGAAACGGAACGGTGGGTAAGTTTTATCTATTATCGGAAATCGGAAGAAGTTATTGTTAAATATGTAATTATATTGTGACCTGCTATAGCAATGACTACAATATTGTATGAACACTAAAAAATTAAAGAATCTGCTAAGTATGGGTAGGGAGAATTCAAAATCGTGGCTATTTCAAAACCTAAAAAAAAATTTGATTCTAGCTATTAGAGCTATTTGGTTCTATAGCTTTTTAAAAAGCAACGTCTCATAAGAAATATATTGAAAAATCAGTAGTCAGTGAATTTATTTCGAGAAGTATATATCTCAAAAACCATTCGACGGACAAATATCTATTAACACTCAAATTAAAGCCAGTTTAATGCACTGTAGAGTAGTTTACGTCGTTTATCTTCATAAGATTAGTTATTTTCATGAAAATATGATATTCGACAAATGTTGATTTCTTGCTGTTTGGACTACAATTTTGATTTATGAAAAAGTATATCTCAGGAAATATAAGCCGTACAGATGGCTGTCAGTAATCAAATTAAAGCAAGTTAAATAAACTATAAAGTAGTTTATAACGTTTCTCTTCCGATGAGTAGTAGTTTTTATAATATTTGACAAAATAAATTCACAAAATGTGGATTTCTAGATGTTCATTCGAACAGGCATTTTAGATTTATGGAAAACAATATCTCACAAAGTATTATACGTACAGATGTCTGCCAGCACTAAAAATAAACGTAATTTCATTTACTATAAAATAATATATGACACGTATCTTCGTAGGGGTAGTAGTTTTTATCATATTAGTATTTGTATATGAATTTTGCACTTGAAATTTTATCTAAACAACTAAAAACTACTACTCCTAAGCTAAATGTCAAAAACTACTTTATAGTACGATAAACTAGCTTTTATTTGAGCGCAAATAGACATCTGTACGGTGATTTTTTTTTTATATATTGATTTACCCAAATGAATTCACTAAATGTAGTTTGATAAATGTTAAGACTGGCTTTTTGGATTTATGAAAAAAAATATCTCACGAAGTAATAGACGTAAGATGTCTGTCAGCACTCAAATAAACATAATTTCATTTACTATACAGTAATTTACGACACGTATCTTCTTAGTTTTTATGATATTCGTATATGATTATGAATTTTGCTCATGAAAGTTTGTTGGAACAACTATAAATCAATTTTTTTTTTTAAGCCAATATCATAAAAACGAGCAATCAACATTTGGTGAATTCATTTTGTCGAGTATCATATAAAACAACTACTCATACGAAGATAAACGTCATGAACTACTTCATAGTACATTAAACTAGCTTTGATTTAAGTGTTAATAGACTGTACTTCAAATGATTTGTAAGGTTTAGATTTCTCAAAATAAATTCACTAACTTCCGATTTTTCAGTACATTTGTTAATGAAATTTTGCTTTTAAAAGGCTATATCTGGGAAACCATTCTATGTAAACGGGTCCATTAGGGCTCATATTTTAGCCAATTTATTTTACTTTAAATTATGTTGTCTTAGGTTTTCTAGTGTTGTTTGTAGTTTAAAAGATATAGAGCTCCGAATGAAAAATTACTTGAAATTTTGAAATAGCCACCATTTTTTATTCCCTCTACATATACATGGCTGACTCATCAATTTTTACTATTAATTAATACATAGTTTTCATTGATGTAATCAGAAATTGGAGTGAAATAACTGTCTTTTTTCTCTTCTTGGGCTCTTATGCTCTAAGTATTTAGACTAATCTACTAAAACCAGAAGCAGCGGAGTTGATTGGCCCAGAGTACACGGTTACATACCATGGTACCGTACACACCAAAAAATACGGCAGCGGCAGAACAATACAGATCTACATGTACAGGATATATCTCCGGACACGAAGCACGGGTTCGTGGAACACGAAGTGTCTTTGTGAAAGTACCGTCTGCTCATGTGCCACCTCCTCCACTTCTTACAATTATATCCCTCCCCTCACGTAAAAGCCCAGACGAGAGAATCATTCTTTAAAGAAATAGGTGTATTAAGAAACCTTTTTTTAAATTCGTCGAAAGCTAATGGGTAACTATATAATTTATTCAAATTGGAACAAAATAATAATAAAATTTACTCAACGTATTGGCAATTAGCCGATGGAACTTAAAACTCCGCACAAGATGCTGGATCTACAAGTTTGCCTCTCTCCGCAAATCCAAAACTAGTACAAACGGTAAGGAAACAACAAAGGTCAGTATCCACAAGCTTGTTTTGTTCTGTTCAATTTTGTCTGCTATAACATTGCATTTACTCTATTTTTATTATAAAAAGCTACAAAATAAAGATAGGTTATAGATGATAAAAATTCATATACATGAATGATACTTCATAACCTATAAATTCAACCTTAGTTGAAGAATTCTTATCAGAAACTTTTTAATGTAAAAATGAAGGCATATAATGCCAACTTCAATATGGCTCAATCAATCTACACCAAACTTGGCAGTGGTTAGATAAATAAACAAATAAGACCGAAGTTATAAAACAAAACGTTTGAAAAGTTTTCCTTTATTTGAAACTAATATTGGGCCCTTATAAGGGCATTAAATCTAACTTTTGTTTATGTAGGTTAAAAGAGAAGACATTCGGCTCTGCGGTTGTACTTACGTAGTAATTGGATAAAATGGAGAGGAGTAATAGTACAAGAGCCTAAGAGGAGAAAAAAGGCAGTCATTTCACGCCAATTTTTGATTACTTTAATGAAAATTATTTATGATTAATACTCAAAATTGATGAGTCTGCCAAGTATACGTAGAGAGAATAAAAAATGTCGGCTACAACTTTAAAAATAATTAACCTTAAAAATAATTAATTTTTCATTCGGAGCTCTATATCATTAAAACTACCAATAACAATAGAGAACATCATTTAAACTAGAGTAAATTTTCTAAACTGTAAGCCCTGATAAAGTTATTTACGTTCAATAGTTATCGAGATATAGCTTCTTAAAAAGTAATATTTCATAAAAATGTTGCACAAAACGTACTGAATGTTCAGTAGTGAATTTATTCTGAAAAATCTATATCTGAAAAACCATTTGACGTGCAGACGTCTGTTAGCACTCAAATTAAACCTATTTTAATGGGCTATGATGTGGTTTATGACGTTTATCATCATTTGCCAAATTTATATTCATATGTGAATATCATAAAAACTACTATCCTTAGGAATACAAGTGTCATAAACTACTTTATAGTAAGTTAAATGTCCATTTTTTTTTGCCAGTGCTGCCATACATATGTGCGTCTTATGGATCTAGAGATATCTTTTTTCGAAAATCAAACATTTATACGAACAACTAGAAATTAAAAGTGTGTGAATTTATTTTATCAAATATAAAAATTGCTACACCTACAAAGATAAACGTTATAAACTATTTAGTAGTAAATTTAACTAGCTTTAATTTGAGAGCTGACAGACATCTTTACGTCCTACGGTTTCCGAAATAAATTTAATTACTATTCTTACGAAGATAAAGGTCATAAACTACTTTATAGTACGTTAAACTAGCTTTTATTTGAGTGCTAATATAATATAATACTAATATTATTTATACGTATATATAGTGCTAATAATATTTATACGTCACATAGTTCCTGAAATATAGATTTCTCAAAATAAATTAACTAACTACTAATCCTTCAGTAGATTTTTAAGAAATGTTGCTTTTTAAAAAGCTATATCTCAAGAACTATTGAACGTAAGTAGCTCTATTATGGCTAATATTTCAACAAATTTACTCCCATTTAAATAATGTTCTTTAAGAATATCTTGTCTTGTTGGTAGTTTTAAGATATAGAGCTCTGAATGAAGAGTTAATGTTTTTTAAGGTTTTGAAACGACTGCCATTTTTTATTCCCCCTACCTATACTTGGCAGACCCATCAGTTTTGACTAGTAATTATACATAGTTTTCATTAAAGTAATTAATAATTGGGGTGAAATAACTGTATTTTTTTCTTCTCGGCTATGGTACTATAATGAACGATTATATGAACATGAGGGTTTTAGACGACACTTAAAACGAATATGATTTTCTTAAGAAGAGTTTGTTGACCTATTTTACTGAAATCCTGATTACCTTTTTCAATTTTTAGGGAATAAATAATCATTTAATAGAAGCAGAATATTATATTGCTTTTCTTCAGAAAGAGACAAATCTACTGCCATATAATGTATAACCATGAAAAAATGTTTATTTTTTAAGCTACGCACCAAAAATGCTTAATTTTATAAATAGTTTATTTTTACAGAAAAAATCGGGCTAGACTATATTCTTCTCGGGATAATCCTGAACAATTTGCAAAAAGCTATATTACAATCGGATGAACGGTATGGCAGTGCAGAAAGTACGAACAAATATTCATTTTTATATATTATATCTAATTATTAATTGATCTCTGAACTAAAATAATATAATTAACAAGTTATTGGGAGTGGCTTGACTTAATTATCCCTCTTCTCTTTTATTCTTCTCTTCCCGTTTTAATTAAATGTTTCAAAAGTTATATAGGATCGTCCTTAAAAAAGTGGGGCGGGTCGGTCAGGAAGAATTGCCTATAATATGTTTGGTTATTAGCTTATAATAACTTATAATATATATTATTATAATAGCTTTGGTTATTCTAATATTTTAATTTATTTTCTTATAACTTTTAGATCATAAAAAATAAAAGATCTAAAATCAATTAATCACTGATGCAGTTAGGCGGGAGAGTTCTTAATATTATAGTTTGTACTGATGCAGTGAAAAAGATTCCACTCATTACTGTATATAATATTATTAGGATTTTTACATTTATATTTGTTGTGTAGTGCAATGATCTTGATTTTGTACGAGTATATTTTTTATTTATCGTTTGTCTATTTTCTATCTATCTTTTAAGTGATACTGCTCAAATCTTACCTAATTTTTATTAGTAGATCTAGTGATCAATGTATTCATTAGAAAAATTTATGTGTTCAGTCTCAGTACAAATGAATTTTCTTTGTTTCCACCGTGTAAATTCATTTACTTTCGTTTCGAAATTCTCTGTATTTAAGAACCTTGATGAATAATGAACTTCAAGAAAGAAGGATCTAACATCTTGGATAATTCAAGAGTAAGTTGTCTGTCACATAATTTTTTTCCCTAGTATTCCTATCAAGGAAGTTTTTTCTGAAAAATTCCTTGTTTTATAAATTGTTTCAGTTTATGTTTCATATTAAATTTTATATTAAAGTATGGAAATTGATTATATTTTTTCTACCTTTTACCTATGTATTTATTTCGCTCATTAATCTAGTGTTAACTAGG
The DNA here is from genome assembly GCF_000696795.3 of Halyomorpha halys. Taxonomy (NCBI): domain Eukaryota; kingdom Metazoa; phylum Arthropoda; class Insecta; order Hemiptera; family Pentatomidae; genus Halyomorpha; species Halyomorpha halys. Next base: position 1,131,692 of record NW_027107159.1, on the reverse strand, counting down.
CTGGCGATTTAATCCTGTATATAGTGTAATTTCTTTTCAAATTAAAGTTGAAATAATAATAAAAAAAAATAAATAAAATAAACGTGAAGGAATAAACAAAAGAATAGAAATTTTAAAAATTAATGAATAAAGTAATAGTTAATATTAGAAGCTTTACACTTTCAAATATCTCTTCCATTTTCAATGATGACTTATGAATTAGAAGTTGGTCTTTATTATACTGATTTTAGTATAATTACTATTATCATTAATTTCTATCACATTAAAAAAAAAAATCAAAATTTAATTAAATTACTTACCTAATTATGTATAAAAATCAGCAATTTTGAATGAAGATACCACCAGGCCCTGTTAAGAAATATCGCAATAATGTATCATTTTTGTTTCAGGCTATTAAGCATGATCTGTATTAATTATGATTTATAAATGTAACTTCAATAAAGACCTCACAATATATAATTTGGTTATCTAAAACTAATTTATATTGGATAAATTTTCACATGACGGGAATTCAATTTATTCTCGCCACATTTCTCTTGAATGAAGTCCCTAGATTTTAAATAATATAATAATGCCGGATATGAAATCTTTCATACTGATTGAATTGGCCCACATACCTTATAATTTACTTTTTAAATGCTGTAAAATTAAGTACAGATCCCACAATAAACTTATTATTAACAAAGAACCATATGAAAACAACTTTTATTGTTATTTTTTATATTTTATTTTATCGAAAATTGAGAAAAAAATTTAATATTGAATTGATTTTCTAAATTTTCCAATAGTAATGAATTATTTATTTTTCAGACGAGTAGCTGTAGATCATGGACACCTTAAAACAACAGGTAATTAAACTATTTATTAATATTATTACATTTATTTTAATGAATTGATGTTTAGTCACGATATAGCTATCGCACAACTGAGTCTGGTGTTGTTTTTGAGATGGCTAGGTTTGCTGTTCGAATTTTAGAGAAAAAAATTACAGAGGGTTATCATTGGCCCATATTACTAAAAAAACAAAAACCTATTTGTTATAAACTTTTTATATTATCAATTATAGAAAAACATGTATATAGTAATTAAAAGAACTGAGAAGATAATTAATGTTATTTATGATAGTTGTAAGTTATTTTTTGATAATTTGCAAATTTTATTGAAGATAATTATAATTTAACGTAATTATTTAATGACAATCCATAATATACAGATCAGATTCATAAGAGGGTAAATAATATGATGGTTTTGTTATAATATTTTCCTTATTGTCACATGAGGCCTTGGAAAGTTGTTGACATACACTGTATTTATTCATGAACCATCTGTATCGGGGACATTCCTCAAAGAAGTGAACACAGTGATAGCTATTTTGCTGAGTTGACACTGAGGCAACTGTAATGGTTTTATACCACTTTTCCCATTATCATGGTTGGTATTGTGACGTTCAAAATATGCTCATTGAACATACATGTGCATGTACATTGTCATATCATGTGAAATAATAATTAATGTCATAAAGTTAAACATAAATTTGTAATATAAAAAAAAAAATCTACCGCTACAACCCATGAATGATCAGGGGTGCAGTACCTTAAATAGAAGTACTGTTAATAAATCAACAGCTGTGCAAGGAGGTGATTTGGTCAGAATCACGGTTGACTGCCAGAATTTTACCTAATTAAGGGTACCCACTTTATGTGGCTGGTAGACCCTAGAGGGCTACCGGACCCACAGTGGAGACTCACGGTTACAGTGAAACAGGTAATAATTATCTGATATAGCTGGATTCAAATCCGGGTCCTTGTTGTTAGTAGCCAGTGTCTTACCTCTGAGCGAAGGCATTTTTGAAAGCAGATTACTAGAAAAATGTTTTATATAAAAGGGGTATGGAAATTTTCTTTTGTTATTTAATAAAGGTTTTGAATCCATATTTTATTAGGATTTATCTGTTTTACATTTCTCCTAATTATATATATATATATATACACATTTTGTTTAGTATACAAAAATCAGCCTTATTGTATATTATTCCATAGTTCTGAATCTTAAATCTTCTTTGGTTATCTTTCATATCTGAGGCAGATATGGAAAAAAAATTAAAATTATAATGAAACTGACTATTAATGGCCATTGTTGAGACTGATTTATTTTTCTAAGTAAAATAAATTCAATATTACTTGTTTAGAAAAAAAAAAAGGATTTGAAAAATAATAAAATTAAATTAGGTTCTATTAAAGTGCAATCTTAAATTTTTTGCTTTCTTACTACAAGATCTCGTCCTTCATGAGAGCAGACTTACCTAATCTATTTTCTGTTCTTTTCGTTATTAAAGAAATTACAACTGTTTTGTGTTGTATCATTATATTTCTAGAATTCAAATGTATTAACTAGATGCATCAGTATGTTTATATTTTATTCTCAAGTGTAAATATATCATCCCCCTGAATATCAAATTGGGTACCAAGTGACCCGTGTTTTATTAATTTAAAATAAAATTATTTCTCACCACACTGGACACTTATCCTCCAGTTGTTAGGGTTAATTGGAAATCAATCTAGGGACTTCCATCCATTAATCAGTGCTGGATTTGGTTTTGCTCTATTTCCTAAAATTTTCTTGTACCATCATATTTGTAAGATTTAACTACAATCTAATAATTCAATGAAATATTTGATAAACCAGTAATATTTACCTATATACCTCCCTCGAGTAAAATCTATCAAAAGTGTAATCTTCAAGGTCAGACCTAACAAAATCATTTCATTAACTGGCAGGATATTTATCCTGCCAGCTTAGTACTTATTATCATATCGGCATATTTTACAATTACATCTTATTTGTAAGTCAAAGATTTTTTGGTAGGAATTGGATATTTTTGAAGATACATACTACCATTTATTTCATTTACAAGTAAAAATATATAAGAAATAAGGAAAGAGCAAATAATGCAAAAGGAACTTTATTTCAACATGCTACAATATCACAAACTTAAACAATATCTTACAAAGTAAATATCAAACGAGGCTTCCTAAATGATAATACATACAAATTATCGAAAGAAAATAAATACTATGTATTTTTGACAATTATATTGTCTGATGGCCACATCTTTTAACAATCAAATTAACAATTTAACAAAAACTTGTTTATCACAATTTTTTTTAAGATCACATTTTAAAAATTAATGACAGTAAAATTGATTAGAAATTAAAATGTACATGATACAACATAGGTATCAAAACACAACATAATGAAAAAATAAAACAAAACTGTGTCAAAAGATACAGTCATTATTTGTTAGTAAATATTTTGTAAAATACAAAATTAAACTAAAGAAATAAAAATTAATAAAATAAAACAGTCCACAAGTATAATTAGAATAAAAATAAAATTACCCTGATTGATCATTGGCAAACAAATGGCCGACATTAATGATAAATAACGAAAAATGACAATAAGATGAAAACCATAACAAAACTAGATAAAACTTCAGATTTTCCAAAATGTAAATATTACTGAAATTGATTAAACTAATGTTCACAATTTAAAGAAAAACAACAAAAAACATGTAGAAAGATCTGATCAAGCCAAAAAAACTAATAATGAATGAAAATTATTTATCATGAGATACGTTTACGGACTCTTTTTTTTGCCCATAGAAATTTTTTGGTGTCCTAGAACGGAGAATACCAACAATTATTTTGTGATGCCGAGTTCCTATCGCTCTGGCTATGTCAAAAGGAGTATGACCTTCAGCATTTCGGATATCAACCCTTGCTCCCTTACCAAGAAGTAGTTTGACCATCGGAATGTTTCCATCAAACGCTGCCCAATGAAGAGGTGTTGAAACCGTAGAATCTAAGGCATTTATATCCAAGCCTTTGTTCAAAAGCCATCTTGTGGTCCTTGGCCATTCTTGTTGAACAGCAATGTGCAAAGCAGATAGCTTGTTGTCATTGATCCTATTTAAATCACCACCTCTATCAACCAACAGTTCTAAAATTGGAATGCTTCCAACAACAGCAGCAGTGTGAATGGGAGTTTGACCAAATTGCCCCTTACCATTTACATCTACACCAACATTAAGCAACGCCCTGATAACATCCATATTTTCATCACGGATAGCAATATGAAGTGGAGGATCATCACCAGGTTCTTCTGGTTCAGCAAGAGCTTTTTTCATTGTATCTTTCGGTATGCTATCAGGCAACATGAAGTATTCATATATTAGTTCCATATAAGTTTCATCCTGTGAAATCAGATTGACATAATTAAATAATTTCTCTGTTTTTGAAGCTTAAAAACAAATCAATATATCATTAAAAAAATAACAGATTTAATTTTTACAGCCCTTTTAATTTGGAGAGAAAAGGTTTCAAATGCCATAACTCCTCAAATAGAGTATATGCAAACTCAACTACAAAATAACAATATGCATAGAGCAATTTACTTTAAAATTACAGAAGTTTGATTATATTTTAAAATCTGTTTTAACTATTTGTGATGATAATACTTGTATCCATTAATTACAATCGAAACTTGTTATTTATTTTAAATAATCAAAATTAAAGGCTTTTAGACAATTTTTTTTTTACTTCTCCATTTATAACTATTAACTATTTAATTACAAAAAATCAACAACAACTGTTATTATTATCATTAAAATTGTGCAAAGATTTTATTGCAGTTAATTAATGCTATTATAAAGAAAATCATTAATATGGAAACTGTTAAACTAAGTTTAACTTATTGGGGTTGAAACAATGACCATAAAATCATTTTAGGATAATGGTTTTTTCAAAGATGCATTGAATAAAAAGTTTTAGTATACCTCAGTTAATGGTCCATAAGGTTTATCCGAAACTTCTTCAGTATCATCACGAGACTTCTCACCATTTTCACAGCCACAGCCACAATCACTTGAAGGGTCCAATAAATGTAACTAAAACATCAATTTTTTTGTAGTCAATATTATAAAGATTTATTGATAAGAAGCTTAGAATATTTTATAGCAAACATTAGATTATAAATTGATTGATTTTGATATCAGAATTACATGTATTAAATACCAATATAAATATTAACATTACAGAAAAACAGATCACTACTTAGACAGAAAAATAACTATACACAAAGAGTATTAGTAACACATACACAATAATCTGTTGGACATTTTTAATAAGACTTTATGAATATGAATTCTGACCATATTACTTTGTATAAACCTCAGTCCAGAAACAATATTACCTAAGCAAGTAAAAGACCCTTAATGGGTTTTAGCAGTAGAGGTTTTATTCTTATCTTAATAATGCTCATGGATTTATTTCATCAACTCGACTGTTCTTAAGTGATGTCAAAATGATGGTTGTTCTTAATACAGAAACATAGCCATTATTAGAAAAACTCTGGTTTGGTGCTCGCATTACTTATTATAAAGAATTGTATATTCAAGTTTATCGAGCTTAAATAATGAATAACAACTTTATTCCTGCCAAGAATACACCAATTTAACAAAAGATAACAGAGCTATGTACGTATGAATGTGATTAGCAGAGATTAAACTCGACTTTTTCAGATCCAAACTCCTGTCTCTACTATTCTTTTTTCTCTACTAATTATTTATCAAATCCTTCAATATTTTATATTAATAAATTATTTAGTATTAATAATAATGGGAACTGGTTCTTTATTTTAAATAATCAGGCTGTTTTGGGAGAAAAAGTGTGAAAAATTGATTCTATAAAGTGGCAATTCTGGCTGGTTGATTTTAACGTAAAAGTTGCTCTAGCATCCTATGCTAGATGCTATGCCCTAAATATGTAATTTCATTTTTGTACGACTTAACAGTTTTTTACCTAGGCTGACCACACAGACCATTTTGGGAGACTTGGTTATTTGGATTCAGGGGTCCTCAAAACGTGTATTTCCGTCAATAACTAGAATTCAAAATCATGTACGATTGCAATACTTTCCCTTACTATATAGCTCACGTATATCAATAAGTGAAAGTAAAAATGAAGAGTAAGGGATAGGTTGATTAAAATTATAGAAAATAGCTGAGTAAATAATATTATAGGGATAGAAACTATGAATGATATTGAAACAGTGTTCATACTTACAACTGACAAAGGAAGAGAGCTAATGGCTAGTCCTTCCAAGAGTGCTTCACATTTTAATCTCTGGACCTCTCGATATCTTTCACCCTAGCATAACATTAAGAAATGTCTTAATGAGTGCTGATAAATAATTGTTGAGAATTAGTAAAATTAAAGTAATTACTAAAATACTAAAAGCAATTATCTCTAACTCTCTGTTATATTATACTAGTAAATCCTGTTCAAAGGAAAATTTTAATCACCCTTTTCCTCTCCTGCCTCCCTCTGATAAGGGGATAGGATCAATAAGAATCCAGTTAAAAAATGGTGTTTTCTTAGTAGAAGAGCCCAAAAGGAGAAAAAAGTCAGTTATTTTACTCCCAGTCAGTTATTTTTAATTCCCTCTAATTATACCTGGGAGACTCATCAATTTTTACTAGTAATTATACACAGTTTTCAATAAATTAATACAAAATTGGGATAGAACAACTGAATTGTTTCCCATATCACTCTTGTACTATCTGATCTGATGAGCATTTCAGTTCAGAAAGATAAAGCTGAAAGAATCTGCTGAAAGATAACTACAGTAAAATGTTTCCCCTTACAGCAGCTCTCAAAATACCTTCGGCTCTTCTGGCTATGGTATAGAAACAGAACAGTGACTAAAATTTAAATTTGCTATCAGCACTGTCTCAAACACCCATATTCAACAAGAAGCCAAGAAGATGAGGTTAACATAGATTAATTTCAACATAGAAAAACTAATATAAATAAGTGATGTACAAGATATGACACATGATGAGGGAAGGAGGTAGGAAAAGGGTCCATGACTGTCGGATGTAATAATTGGAAAGCTACTTAAAATCAATTAGTTTATCCAAATTATGTAGTATGTAATGTTAAGGTAAAACATATTTAGGACTTAGTTTTTAAAATAGTAAATTTTATATCATTATTTTGAACATTAAATCATAAAAATATATAAATACATTAAGAACACCATAGGAAGTCTTAATTTGCATGGGTTAAAACTAATTAAAATTATTTATCTTACTAGAATTGTTTTATCCAGTTGTCTTCTAACCAGGTTAAAGAACTCCTCACCTCTTGACTCTTCATTTCTCCTATACCCTCCCTTTCTTCTAAAGAAGTTCCTCTTTGGATTATTGGTTGCCATGTTTTAGCAAAAATACCCTGTAATCAAATAATTAATTTTAAAAGTATCTAAAAAATAAAACAAATAATTCTCAATCTCTTTATTGCACTGTGAATTAGTTATGTTGTATAGTTTGAAATTAGGAAAAATAGCTTTATAATAGATAATTTTATAAACAATGATATAAATAAACAGTATTTATTTTTTAATCAAAAGAGGAACAGCCACTTGATTATTGGCTACAAATACTAAATATTATTTAATATCAACAGTCCTTAATTAGTTAGATAATTTTAGTAAATACTCAATAAACCCATTTAGGATTAAGGTGAAAATCCATGATTCTTCACTGATCATGTACTCTTGTATAACAATGTGGTCAGTACTTTACTCGAACAAATGGATTGTTGCTCTGCCTAATATCACACACTTGTTATAGGGATGAGTGAACCCAAAAGGTATCTGTTAATATTACTTTGATAATGACCACCAATGCCTTAATAAAGCTAGCGAGACTTGGACTCTAACAGTTACCCTAGAAAGCAGAATCGAGAGATGAGTGATCTGAGATCAGAGCCTTAATACATGGGGGAGAAGAACTAGCAGTGAACTGCTTGCAGAAACTGGTCGGTCAGTATCTCATGATATAAAGGCAAGCAGGTTAATGTAGACAGCAGGGACATGTGGCTTGAAGCAATTCCTCAGGACACCTCTACACAAGAATGGATGCCAGTATAGTAGGCAAAAGACCATGAAGGAGGCCAAAAACCAGATGGATAGACTGAATCAACAAAGATACGAAAGAGCTGCATGCAACAAACTGGAGCAGTAGCCCGACAAGCAGGCGTGGAGATAGCTGGTTCGGGCGGCCAAAGATCTACAAGGTCTGTCAAGCCATCAGAAAAATAAAAAAATAATAATGACCAATTCTGTCATGAGAACATTTAGTAATCCCAGATTTGACTCTTCACTAGAGTAAACCAATTTATCCATAAAACTGCTTCAGAAGATGAAATTATATTGTAGTTTTATACAATACACTGTGAACAACTAATATTTAAAGTTCACCATATGCAATAAGTGAAAGTGTATAGAAAAATAATGTATCTAGGACATTTGATGAAATTGACATGAAAATCTAGGACATTTAATTATTTTAATTGCTAGCTTATTAAAAATGATAGTAACAAAAAAAATTGTGATAAAAAATCACAAGTTATAACTGATCACTGGTTATAAAAAATCACTGGTACTAGTCAACAACCTAATATATGCATTATAAAACCCATAAATTAATGAATATATATCAATTCCCTATTCCTGATATCAATAGTTAGACCTTTTGGCCAGAAAAAATTGAATTTTAACTTAAAATAAAAGTATAATGACGTTTCTTAGTAATTATAATAAAGCAAAACTACATAAAAACAAATCAAACTACAAATTTAAAAACAAATCATGAGCAATCTACCTCTAAATATTTATTTTCACCAGAAACCTGAAAATGAATAGTTTCGTAACGGTTCAATTCTGGGCGGGAACAAGAATGACGGAGAACATGTGTAGTACCAACGATGTTCATTACTTTTTGAATACCAAAGAGATCGAAATTGAAGAAATTCATAATACCTGGCGCTTATAAATTGGTAAAGTAAACGGCAAATTATTGAACTATGAATTATTGTATCCAAACTGCTATGTTTATACTAAACAACTGAAAGTTTATTTAGGGAGTTCCGCAGGGCTCTATACTAGCGCCTTTATTATACACGTTGTATACCTCCGATCTACCCACAATAGAGCACATTCTTACGGCCACATATGCTGACGATACAGCCGTTTTAGCCAAGCATAGCGACCCAGTAAAAGCTCCACTTCACTTACAAATACACCTAGCTCACATCCATGAGTGGTGTAGCAAATATAAAAACAGCGATAAACATTGCGAATAACTTTTACGCTCTGTCATGGTCTATGTCCTGTTTTCTAGACGAACGAAGTTTAACTCGGATAGACACAGTAAAATACATTGTATTAACACTAGACAAACGACTAGCATGGACATCCCACATCAAAACAAAAAAAAACTAAACTTCCAACTTAAATTATTATTTCATCTTTTAAATAAACGATCAAAATTACCACTTCCAGAAGAACTAAAGATTTACTTACCTTCTTAGACCAATTTGCACTTACAGTGCACAAATTTACGGATATGAAAAAAAACAAAACTAAACTACTGAAACTGCAACAATTTCAATCAAAATTACTAAGACTGATCAATAGCGCCTCCCCTACATCAGTTACATACATATTACACATTAAATACATTAGTTACAATAAATTACACAAAGACGTACAAACCACCATTAAATTACTATATAAACGGTTTCAGGACACACTAACCCTCTAATTCAAGGACTATCAACACGAGACTTACCAGATAAGAGACGACGTTTACGAAGGAGCTGCAATTGGGACCTCTTAAAATTGATTTTTCAATTTCAGTATTAATGGAGAGGTTTCATTGGATGACCTTAACCTTCATGACATTGTTGTTTTTTTTCTATAAATCTCATTCGCTGGCTGAAAAATATTATTTACAGTTGTGAATAAAATAAATAAAGTAAAAAAAAAAAATAATTTGGATTTATTTATTTCTATTTTATTTTGTTCTTGGTGTGGTGATTTCTAAACAATGTATTTTTCTATATTTCCATAAATGATCTAGATAAGAGCTATTTTAAGCCACCAATTTGAAAAAATTGTAATATCGAGTTCCATGGATCATCCTCGGGAGATTTGTAACTTTGGTATTTAATTTGCTTGAAGCATAAACGGTTTTTCTTTTGGGTGATGGACTACTAATTTTATATGGATTATTTTCGGCTTTTCTAAATTCTGAGTGAAGCTAAAAAGTATTGCTAATTGCAGAACTAACTGCTCTGCAAACATTTTTTATAATTAAATCATGTTGATTATATTAACAGATTTAACTGCAAGGAAATATGAAATTTACGAGGATTGTATGAAAAGATTTTGGCCTAACAAAAAAATACGAATAGATTTTTTTTTTCTATTTGTAAGTAGTATCCTCATAATGCTATATGCTTGTTCTATCCATTCAACCCTCCAAGAAAGCACTTGGTGTCTTTTTGGGCAAAATGTTTTTTTAATGAATGTGGTTGGGTTGCATTCTAATTCCACGAAAATCTCAGTTCTGCAATCTATATCTTTTAGCTTGGGTAAGAAGTCGCTTTGGAATAGATCTGTTATGGAGGATGGTTATGCCCAAGTTGAGGAGTTCAAACCCTAACTCGTTGATCTTCCTCAATGCAGTTAGTGGAGTGTGGCAAGGTTCACAGAGTCTTGGTAAAAAAATATTTTGTTTTTCGCATTCAAATTGTCTAATAATGATACATGCTATGGTTCGGTTTTTTTCAAGATGGTTATTCAAGAAATCTTCAAGAATATTCCTGAAAACAGTGGCCATCTCTTTCCCATCCGAAGGAACAGATTTACTTTTTTTTAAGACCCCATCCAGTTCACTGTTCTATTTCTGGAGTATTTCCAAGTTTCACCGACATTAATTGATCGGCCACAAAACCGTGCCTGTAGAGCGACAAAAGCTTTCATTCCAATATGTACTAATCCGTAGTGCATAGACGTAACGTCCAAACGTACGTACGATCCGCTTTCTCATTCGTGGTATGGTCACTTTTTAATTCGGCCGTCTTGAGGTAAATAATGGGTGATAATGAGTCCCTAAACTCTGATAATATTTAATAAAGGTCTGATGCTCGATTTTTCCCAATTCCATAAAAACGCTAACATAAGCCAGAGAGTAATCAGTCGATTTCGTTTATGTGTAATTTTCGGTTATTTTATTACTCTGATAACAATCAATTATTTTTTTAGTAATCCGATTACCGGGCAAAAAAAAAACTGCTTAAAAAGAAAAAATCGAAAATTTCTACTTAAAAATTACACTATGATTTTAAATATTTCTACTTTTTTAATTAAGGGCGTAATGAATAGAAGTTTTCAGGAAAAAAATAATTTTTTCATCTTCAAGAGTAAAGGGGCTGAGACTTGAGCTACCATGGTGCTCAGGATTATTCATTGGAACAAACATATAATGTTCTTTGATACAAAAAAAAGTCCGATTTGCTATTTTTTGTTTTAATTAAACAAAATTTGTTTATGTAAAATAAAAATTGAAAACCGTTTATTTTGAACCATTTGTAAAAAAAAAAGTATTGTCTTTTTTGAAGGCTGGTATGTGAATTAATTTAAGATGATGGTTAATACTTCACCATGAATTTATTAATTATTTCGTTTTGGTTTAACAAGCCATCCTCATGTACAATTGTGAGTCCCTGTAGATTTTGTACCTGAGGATACCTGGTTAGGCCTAAATGTTGTGTAATCATTAATAACTTTGTGCAGAAGTATTAACCGCCATCTAAACTTTTTTTTTTTAAGAATCGGTATGTATAGAAATGCTATATATTCCATTTTCCCCTATTAAAAAAAAAACTTTCATTGTCCCTTAAAAAGAAAAAAAAATTGATATAATTTATTCCCATAACCATTTTTCGAGCAATTCTACCTGCAAAGTTAAGCTGGAAGGAAAAAACAAGACTGGTTATTTTTCAATAGTGATCATTCCTGATAGGGCTCCACTCAAAGGGTTGTCCAAAATGGATGAAATTTTGCTGAGTTTCTTTCAAAGTATTGGCAAACACATTCCCTGACTTTTGCTAAGGATAATTACTATTTTCAGGCTGAGATTAGAAACTGTTTAGAGATCTCTCATATAGCCTGCTATACACAATGGTAAAATAAAATGGACTGTTTTTTATTTGACGAAAAGTTACTTGGAATTTGACAATGACCTTAATAGGAATAGTTTTCTTTAAACAACATATTTGTCTTTTATTCTACGTTAAATTGAAATTCATAATAATGAGCTATGATCTCTAATTGTTAAAATAATTTATTTTTTTGAATAACTCAAAAACTATGTAATTTCTGATAGATTATTGCTACTCATTTGGAAGATAATTAAATACTCTACAGTACATAAAGAATGAAATCAAAAGCAGACCAGTATCAAAATAGATTTGTTCTTTAGGTCCATTTGTGTTTTGTTAATATCAATCTGGGAAGGTTCAAAGAGCTTTATACAGTAGAAATTTATGACGAAAATCAAACATAATTTTGTACTAATTCAATTTTTTTGATTTTCGATTAGTTGTAGCTGTATTTTTAATGGTATTAAATTATAATTTTTGAAAACAGATTATTATTAAAGCAGATATAGCCTATTGTAATTGTTATGGTTTTTGTAAGTATTATGTTCTCTTGGAATTCTGTTCACTTACGTGAGAACACATATTGGATGTAGGATAGTTTTACAAAAAAAATCATGAGGTTTTTTCTTTTACATATGTAAGTGGTAAAATATCTGTTGTGTCTTTGGGTTTATTTTGATAATTATCGGCTGGTTACACTTAGTGATTTTCTGGGTCCAACCATTTAAATTTCCAACAATAGAAACTTTGTGTTGTGCTTCTTTCACTCTAAATGTGCAACAGGCTTTCAAATGACTTAATTAAGAGGTACCAATATGATAAATAAAAATTACAAACCAAAATTTCAGGTCAGAAAAATCAAGGGATTTGTTTGTATTTATGAAGTTGCCAGAAACATTGTATATTGAAGATCATTATATTGAACTTAAAATTGAATAAAAGGTAAATTAAAATTTACATAACCAAAACATCAAAACAATTAGTTGTATATGAATATTTAATTTTAACTAAATTGATATAGTTGATAAATCAATATGGGGAACATGGATAGGGACCATCTTTTGGCGTGTGTTGGTCTGGAGGATGTTGAGCAAGATGCGGACCAACAAAGAGGAAGAGTAAAATTGTATTGGGGTGCGAGAGGGAAAATGGCGTAATAGCCCACTTCCTGTGGCGTAAGAAAAAAAAAAAAAAATAATAATTGATAAATAATAACACTTTCGGTTGTGTTCATTACATCACCATCAATTGTAGTCATTTTATTGCCGAATCAGCTAGTTAAAAAATAGAAATGTACTTTTTGAAACCAATGATCATAAGTAATTCAAACAAGAGCTCAGCTTTTAACACTACTAAGACTGGTAATATAAAAAAACTTGCTGCTGTTATTTAGTTTTTTTTCTATGTATTTAATAAAATACAACATGAATAGAAACAATATTTATTGATGTTACAATAATGGATATTTACAAACATTAACAGAGAAATAGTTATTATTTATAAAATATATGCAAATAAAAAGACTTTCTTTCTATTATTAATTACTGATAATATAATCACAAATGAATCAAATTCAAATAAAAAAAATAATAATAATGGCTATTCCATTAATCATCAGCCCTAAAGCAAAATATAAAAGAAAACTTATATCTATGAACTTCTGGAAGCGCCATTTTATTTTTTTTTAATTCTAATTTTTTTTCACAGCCTTATATATTAATTAAAAACACAGCCTTTATTATAAAATATTTTGGCCTGTAATATATGTATGTATATATTATATTTAACCATACATAAACTTTATTTCACAAATTTAGTAGTCCTAAAAATAATAAAAAACATACAAAAAGTCTTAATATATTACATTAATAAATTCATTCTGATAACCAATTTCTTTAAATGCAATAGAACATTAGCTATACATGTCTATCAGCATCTAACAAAGTCAATAACTAAGACGATTCTAGAAAAAATTTATTTCAGTAACTTGAAACCAATTTTCATGACTAGTTATTGTTTGCTTAACATAAGAATTTATTTAAGTAAATTCAGAAATAGACATTCTAATAGATAAATAGCAATATGTGTATTTAAATTTCGAAGCACCAGTGAAAGTAATTTCACTACAAATCAATGAACAATTACACTCAAATTGAATGTGATTTTTACATTTAAATCAATCAGTAATAAAATTATTTAATTAACATTTCAAATATTTATTATATTTTGAAACTTATAACAGTGCTTAGTAATAGTTTCATTGTAAACAAAAGAATCATTATATCAGGATATCATTTAAATATAATTATTAATTGAAAAGTTTTGAAATTTACAAAGCCAATACAGTAGACTTGTTCTAATTAGCCACTCCCCATTCTGTAGTACATGTTACAGTGAGTTGAGGAGAGAGAGCTTGACTTTGGCACAATTTAAATATTCAAAGATATTTAAAAGATAGCAGTGACCTATGATTATAATAGGATAATATGTATATATAATATTATAATAGGACCTATGATTATAAAAAAGGAATGAATCAATGATTATTTTAAACCTTAAATATCTTTATGAGGAGAAGATGGTTGGGGGTTCGGTTAGCTAAGAACACAAATAAGTAAAAACTTAATTATAAGTGCTAAGAATGAAAAACAAGATAAAAACCAATGGATAAAAGGGTACGTAGAATAATAAGGAAATAACTAACTTTATGGATACATAAATGGTGTTGAAAGATATGAATAATTTAAGTATTATAAAGGCTGGACGAGTAGAGTAATATTAATAAAACACATATGAAAATCTAGTTAGTAAATATATGTACAAAACGAAAATTATTAAAAATAAAGTAATGAAAGAAGTGGGAAATAAAACGTATATGTCAAGATTACATTTAACTTACATATTTATACGTTTTATTCTCCATTTCTTTCATCACTTTATTTTTAATAATTTTCATTTTGTACGTATATTTACTAACTAGGTTTTCATATTTATTTTATTTATTGTTTTTTTCCCTTACTTAATTTTAATATTACTCTCCTCATCCAGCCTTTATCTTCTTATAATATTTAAACTATTCATATCTTTCAATACTATGTATGTGTCCATAACGTTAGTTATTTTCTTATTTTATAATCATTCTATATATCCTTTTATTCATTAGTTGTTATTTCTTTTTTTCTTAGTCTTGATGAAGGCTTGAAATTCTGGCCAAAAAGTTGGCTCTAATACGTTTTTACTATTTTGAGTTATTCACTGACCCCAACCATCTTCTCATCATACATATTTTCCTCGGTCATCTATCTTCTCATCATCCTTAAATTTCTTTGTGCCTTATTTTGAGCTGCCATTTATGTGTCAAGATTTTTATATTGTAAATCTTTTGTAATGAATGTACAATATATTATCTGAACAAATATATTGTATTTTTGTCTTAGCCCTTATTAAACTATTTATAAAGCTTTATTAATATAGTATAATACACTGAGTATTTTTCTATATTAAACTGATAATAATTCTACAATTGATGTATGACCTTCTTCTCTGGCTACATCGGCAGGTGTCTTACCATTGTTGCTATAGATTTTGGAATCTGCACCATTTTCTAGGAGGAATTTCACGATCCCGTGCTTGTTCCATTGGGCTGCAAGGTGCAGGGGAGCACATCCATCAATGTTCCGTACATTGATTTCTGAGCCGTGCTCCAGTAGCCATCGGCAAACCGCTTCATGACCATTTATTATTGCCTCATGAAGAGGAGTGCATCCATCATTCCTACATAATGAAAAGTCTGCTTGGTTTTGTGCTAAGACCTGTAGCATAGGTATACTGCCTATTGAAGCCGCACAGTGAGAGGGTGTAGAGCCAAATGTATCTTTTTCGTTGACTTTAGCTCCTAATGCCAACATGCACTCTACAACATGTGGATTGCCATCCTTAACAGCTCTATGTAATGGAGTTCTTCCTTCTGAATCAGAATAAGTGATCAAACTCAATAATTCCTCATCATCAAAATCCTCGGGCACCTTTAAATACTCTCTCACAGTACACATATATAATTCATTTGAAGATGCTTGCTGAAAAATAAGGTTAAAAAAATTAAGAAAATGGACATTATTGAATAAAGAAAATTGATATCAAAATATTTAAAATAAATATTACAAGAACAAATGAATAACAGTCTAAAGACCTTTGTAATGGTAAGACAATAGCTATCAGCTACAGCTTGGGGAAGAACCTGCCTCTTCAGCAGTCTATAACAATATAAATTCCAGCAGGAAGGTTGCAATAGTCATAGTTAGTAGTTTGCCATGCAGTCTGTGCAAGATTTGGAAGATTGATGCAAGGAGTGCTTTTCAAGAAGTGATTGCTAGTGAGGGGCCCCAGACTTTTTTTTATTTCTTTATTATTTTTTACTATTTATTAAGTAGGTCTACATTTGTCATATGGATAAAGTTCTTTTGGTTTATTTAACAGAGGTGTATTTATTGAGCACTAACGAATAATGATTACAGTCGTAATAAAGATTACAACCTTCATTTATGAGTAAGAAAACATGGAGTTTACACCCTAAAGCAGCATAAAATTATATATTCAAAGATTGAAACACTAAGAGGAATGTATGTTAGTATAAAATATTGATTTTCAAATACATAGAAATCTATATAAGGATGAACAAAATACTTCTGCATTATTAAAACTAGAACAATTCAACAATAAGGACGAAAATGAAAATATGTACCACTACAACCCATTGAGGACCAGAGGTTCAGGACTTTGTAAGGATCTACTGTTTTTTGAACAACAGTTATGCAAGGAGGCTATATGTTCATAATCAAGTTCAACCACCAGATCTTGCTCGAATTCAGGGTACTCACTTTATAGAGGCTGGGTCGATCCTGGGTAGCTACCGAATCCACAGAGTTGACTCATGGTAGGTCATTGGAGCTTGCAGCACAGTGCCGTACTCACTGAGCTACCCCACTCTCTCCCAACAATATGGATAACAAAGTAAATAAATCAGTCCACAATATAGAGGCCTGGACAGCAGGCACTAGTTGAGGAGCTGGATTTCTAAATTATGTTATTTTTAAGAGACAATATGGTCAGTACTTTGATCCGAGCTCTATGTCTACTAGGTTTGGCTCGAAATAGATTTGTAATCTTATTTGAAACCACTGCTCAACCTGTTACTGTTATAAAATATAATGATAATTGAAAGAGATATAATTAGTGATATTAAAAAAAAAATAATGATGGATATTATAATATATATTTACATTAGTAGTAATTGGACCTGATGCTGATTCTGCTGCAGAATTTTCTATCCAAACTTCCTGAAGCTGTAACCATAAAGAAAACCACATACATAAATATTATGTTATATTAGGAAGCCAAAAAACATAGAAGAATATTGGAAGATTATTGATTGACCGTGTGTGAAGATGGAAGGAATATGGTCCGGGTGCGGTCAAGAAAAACTCAAATAGTAGAAATATACTAATTTAATGAGCCAACGTTTCGCCCCACGTTGCAGGGCTTCTTCAGGGCTATTTTGACGGCAGTCAAAACTAAAATGAAATTGATTTTAGTTTTGACTGCCGTCAAAATAGCCCTGAAGAAGCCCTGCAACGTGGGGCGAAACGTTGGCTCATTAAATTAGTATATTTCTACTATTTGAGTTTTTCTTGACCGCACCCGGACCATATTCCTTCCATAGAAGAATATTGTTAATAATTTTACCGTTGGTGAAGGATTTTCTGTTCTTTCTACAAAAGATGATTCAATATCAAGAAGGTTGGGCATAGTTTGAACCTACAACATAAATAAAGAAAGAATAAAATAGTTTCAGTAAAAAAAAAAAAAAATTATTATATATTATCAAAAGTTATAAGCAAATATTAACTACAAAAATTTTGTTATATGGAATGAAGATAAAAATATTTTTGAATTCTTCACTCATTTTCAAAGTGCAATTGAAATTTATTGTCTTCTTCCGTAGAAACGTGTTTGAATGCAATCTAGAAGCTCATGAGACAGGTTACAAAGATTGTTCAAATGGATTATTGAACCACAAGAGTAATAAACTAATAACTCAGACCTATAACTAATAGATAAACAATTTATCGTTAATATTTATTTATTTATAAAGTGCTACTTTTTTTTTTCTTGATGAATTCAAGAAAAAAATCAAACAATAAAAATCTAACTATATTACTTTACTGATTAATTGAGTTATATTGTGCTATTTGGTGTAAGAAATGAAACCATGTAGTACAAGAGCCCGGTGGAAAAAAAGTCAGTTATTTTATTTTATGCCAATTTGTGATTACTTTAATAAAAATATATATAAAATTACTAGTCAAAATTAATGAGTCTGCCAAGTATAATTAAGGGGAATGAAAAATGGCATCTGTTTCAAAATGTAAAAAAAGAATTGATTTTTCATTTGGAGCTATATCTTTGAAACTAACAACAACACTAGAAAACCTAGTATAACATAATTTAATGTAGAGCAAATTAGCTAAAATATGGGCCCTAATAGAGCTATTAAAGTTCAATAGTTCCCAAGATACAGTATTTTAAAAAGTAACATTCCATGAAATATATACTAAAAATCAGTAGTTAGTGAATTCATTGTGGGAAATCATTATCTCAGGAAACATGAGACATACAGATGTCTGTTAGCACTCAAATTGAAACTAGTTGAATTAGTTATTATAAAGGTAGTTACTATAATGTACTTTATAATGTTTATCTTCGTAGGAGAAGTAGTTTTTACGATAATTTCTAAAATAAATTCACAAAATGTTGATTTCTAGTTGGTCACACTTATAGTAGTTAGTTTTAATTTATAAAAATTTATAACTCAGAAACCATTGGACGTATAGATATATGCCAGAAATCAAATTAAAGATAATTTAATGTTATATAAAGTAGTTAATTATTTTTATCTCCATAGGGATAGTAGTTTTTATGAATTTTGCACGATTTATTTTACCAAATATAAAAAATACTACTCCTCCAAAGATAAATGCCATAAACTTACTTTAAAGTACATTAAACTAGCTTTAATTTCAGGGCTAATTGACATCTGTACATCTCGTCACACAATAAATTCATGAAATATTGATTTTTCAGTGTATATTTTGTGACCAGTGGCTTTAAAAAAAAAAACTGTATCTGAGAAACTATTGAATGTAAACTGCTCTATTAGGGCTCTTATTTTAGAAAATTTACTCTACTTCATTTGAACTCCTATCAGGTTTTCTAGCGTTGTAGGCAGTTTTAATGATATGGAACTCTAAAAGGAAAATTATTTTTTATAAACAGATATCATTTTTTGTTCCCTCTAAGTATAATTGGCAGACTCATCAATTTTTAGTAATAATAATATATAATTTTCATTAAAGTAATAAAAAATTAGGGTGAACTAACTGACTTTTTTCTCCTTTTGGGCTCTTGTTCTAATATCATTTTCTTAATGAATACAGAAAAAAAATAAATAAATAAAAATTTAATAAGAATATTTATAGTTACATTCATATTACGAAGAGGTTCTTGTTTGGCCGCACCCTCTGTCATTGGTTTCAGAACAGGACGATTGACCAACACTTGAGGAACCTGTGGAAAAGCCAAAGGGAAATCAGTAAAAATAAAATTTAATAAATAAATGAGAATCATTAATGCACAAATTTATTATAGTTACACTCATATTACGAAAACTTGCTACTTTGGCCGCCACATCTGTAATTGGTTTCTGAACAGAATGATTCAAAAACAACTGAGGAAACAGAGGAAAAAGCAAAATTAAACCAGGAAAAATAAAAATTATTACATAACTGAAAGGATCATTAATACATACGTTTGAAAAAAAAGGATCTCCCATCGTCCTGGAATTATTGCTTGTAGGCAAAATATTAATATTGTTACTTCTGTTCATTTCAACTGACTGTAAGTTATTAATTTGAGTTAATTAAATAATACTAAATTACTAATAAATAATCTGATAATATAATATTCTGAATAATAAGTTTATTATTTAAAGACATTTAGAGGGTAAAATAAAATTAAGAAAAGAGCACAAGGGCTAAACAGCTCAACTACTTGATATAGTACTAATTTTTAAAATTATTTTATCATAAAAATAACTATTAATATCTTTAAACTGTTTTCTGGTAACTACAAAAATTAATTGTTAATACTATTTCCTGACAAAAAAATAATTATGAGAAAGTTTTGGTGAAAACACAAAAAGAAAAAAAAAGGAAGTTATCTATATGAATATGTAAAAAAAAAATTTACATTAGGTGTAAAAGATGAGGCCATTGTTAACTGATGGTTGGAAGAATATTCTTGAAGATTGAACTCAGAAAGAAATTTTAAGGTATCAGTATTTCCAGAAGCTCTGCAGCATTCAACGACCCGGTACTTTGGAGAAAGGCTTACAAAGACCTTCAAGATATGAGTTGGTATGATGAGAACACCAGATTGAACGAGAAAAGCAGCCTTTGATAATACCCTCAAAACCTGATTAAATAATACCAACAATAATATATTTAATAATTATATGGAGAAAACAGAATTATGGAACAAGTTTAAAAATGTTAATGATTAAAAAAAGTACTAAAGAATCAGCTAAAAAATTTAATTTAAAATTTTTTTTCAGACAACCTAATATCAACATGCATTTTTGTTTATTAGGATCGAAATTGATTCATTAAAATGTATTGCAATTAGAAACTAATTAAAATTTTTAAGTTCACCGAGATTGGGTATGGTGTCACAAAACCATTTTCTTATGCTTGTTATAAAATAACTCTTTCCATTATCAATAATTGATTTAATAAAATTTGGGTCAACAACTTATAAGTATGCATTTAAAAAAAAATCCAAGAGCTTTAAGAACATAGATAAGGTTTTTTAGGACCAAGTAAAGGTCCAATAATATATACAGAATTAAAGAAATCTGAGATACATAGATCTTAAGAGAGTCCAAGGTTCCATAAAAAAAAAAATTATCAACCCAACTTTTTATTACTTTAATGAAAACTATGTTTAGTTAAGAGTTACAATTTGTGACTATGCCAACAACAGTTTGGGAGAATAAAAAATAGCTGCTGTTTTAAAACACCGTGTAAAATTCATTTACATTTGGAGTTCTAAATCCTACCTAATTAGAGTCAATTATCTAAAATATTTACGTACAGTAGTTCCCGAGATAGACTTTTTCAAAAAGCAACATTTAATGATGAAATAAATAGAAATCAATAGTTAGGGAAAATATATCTCCGGAACAATTAGGTATACAGGAGTTTTTGCGCACTAAAATTGAAGCTAGTTAAATTTACAACTATGTACTTTATGATTAGTATTTTCCTAGGAGTAGTAGTTTTCATGATATTTGCAAAAATAAGTTATAAAAATATTATATATAACAATTTCGGGGAAATAAAACTGCCTATAAAACTCCTGGGTTTATTATCAATTTATTAACATCATTTTATTATCAATTTGATGACGTTTCGGATGCACCGTCCATTTTCAAATCAATATCTTATGTTAATACACTTTTCCTCTTTTTAATCTGAATTATATTATCATAAAATTGTCATATATATAAAAAATCATCTATATCCTGGCTGTTCTATATTTTTCCTTTTTGGAATTTTTTTTTAATACTAATGACAATTATATGATAATATAATTAAGATTAGAAAGAGGACAAGTATACTAACATAAGATATTGATTTGAAAGTGGACGGTGCATCCGAAACGTTATCAAAATGATAATAAAAGAATGGCAGAAGTTTTAATGGTAGTTTTATTTTCCAGACATTGTCATATATAGAGATACAACTCTTAGAAAAAATTGATTATCTTGAAGAAAAAAAAAGTTGATTTCTAGTTTTTTGGACTAAGTTTTTGGTTTATAAGATACTATATCTCAGGAAGTACTAGAATTACAGATTAGCACTCAAATTGAAGCTAGTTGAATGCACTAAAAAGTAGTTTATATCTTCATAGGATTAGCAGTTGCCATGATATTCGCTAAAATAAATTCGCAAAATGTTGATTTCCAGCTTTTTGGTCAAAACTTTTGGTTTTTGAAAAATCATATCTCAGGAATTATAGAATGTTAAAACTGTATTAGGGTTCATATCTGAGATAATATACTCTACTTTAGGTGAAGAATATTAAGTGACATAAAGTTCTTTAGTTTCAAGGGTAGTTTTAAGGATTTGTAGCTCAGAATGAAAATGTGCCAAAATTTAATTTTATTTCAAATAAAATGAACTTCAGGGAGTGAGCACCTTGACTACTTTAATGATATTTACCGTACCATGTATAGCGTAGGTAAAAATTGAACCATCATAGGACAGGACAAAATGCTCAATTTTTTTTTTTTGTAACTTCTAGAACAGGTGCCATTTAATTTACACTAATCTGGATTATCTCTCAAGGAAGTCTGGTGAGTCAATTCTTTTAAAATTTTTTGAGGTTGATTACTTCCATTTTTGAATGAATTATTTATTCATGATATTGTACAACGTTTTGGGACCACCGTCCCATATTCATGCACTATAAAAACCTATAACAATAATAAAACTAACATAACCCCAATCTTCATCCTTATATATTTTAATTTACACTAACTTTGGAAGGCAGAGTCATCAATTCTGATTAGTAAATACATAAAGTTTTCATTAAAGTAATAAAAAATTGGGGTGAAATAACCATTTTGTTTTTCAGGGCTCTTGGTCTCATAGAATAAGAATATTTGTCACAGATAAATGAAAATTTAAATAAGTAAACGATATCTGGGTAGTGAGGTGGGGAAACATAAGAAAAGGTCTCGAGTTATTATAAAAATGATCAATACATGATACAGTTCATCGATCATACTAAATAAATACTGAGACAGACCTGTTGATCATCAAAGTTGAAGTCATCCCTAAGCCAAGTTGGAAGGTAAGAAGACCTGAGGTGATCAACGGAAGTTGCAAGTTCAAGCAATGTGACACAGAAGCCTAAATCATTAGTAAGGAGGCTGTGCATTAATGATAACAAGATGCTTTGTGCAGTGGTGAGCTCGGTAGCTGTGACTTCGGGATTGTATATGGATGCCTTTGATGCAAACTCTACTGCCATTGTTATTTTTTTCTTAATCAAATTGTGCAGCTTTGAAGATGCCTTTACTGGACCATTGTTTATTTCTTCTTTCTTGTTTTTGCCCATCTCTGTCATACAAATAAATAACATATAATAATTGATAAATTATTTGCTAAGTACTGAAAAAATATAAAATAATAATAGGTGTTAATAGTAGACCATAGATTGAATTGAGGAGAAAATAGTCGGGGGTGCGGTCAGCAAAGATACACAAATAAACCAAACTTTTTTATTTGTGCCTAAATTTCAACCTGAATTTCAGGCTTTCATCAAGACTAAAAAAAAACCTAATTTATATATGTAACATCTTATTCAGTGACTTTTTGATCTGTTTCTCAAAATGACAGTGCCTATATATGCCTATTGTTACTATTGGTTTCCCTTATACTATAAATGTGCAATAAGCCTGGGTTTGAAAACAAATTAGATTCTAAATAGTTTTAAAAAAATTATTCCTAATATAAAAAAAAAATTAGTTTTTCAAATAATACTGTAATTAAACATCTTGTAGATTTTAGCTACTCAATCGAAAGGCAATGAAATTCTCTACATTACAAAACTAAAGTGCATGTATCATATTATACTTTCCTTCTGTTTAGACTTCCATTGATCATTTAATTTTTATCACCGATTCTACTGACATGGGCCAACTATTTCAGTTAGCATTGCTCTACTAATTCCAAATGATAATTTCATTGTGAATTTAGTTTCTTAAGATTTGTCTATAGGTTTTGGTGAGAAACCCATCTCTGATACTGCTACTGTACCAGTTTCAGAGAAAACCATCTCTGTTACTGGTATTATACCAGTTTACCGGTCTGGAACAATCCAATTTTCAACAGGATAGAATAAAACTGGTAAGAATACTCTTTAAAATAGGACTAGAAGCTTATTTTCTTTATTCTTCTAATGATTTGGAGTTTTATCCATTCAATTTTTTTTTCAACCTATTCAGTACTTCTTGATTTATTTATTCATTACATATAAGTACAGAGAGTGTCATTAATCTAAACATAAAAAGAATCAATCGACCTAAAAAAAAAAAAATCTAATATTTTATATACAGACATGTAATATAACAAATTTAAGTTATATTGTATTAAAAATGAAGATAACAAAATTTTAAATAATGCACATTTACATATATCAAGTATGAAATATAAAAAAGCTAAGGTTTATTCTTAAAATCCTTTATAACCTCAGACCTGTATCTGTTTGTCACTGAGTAACAAAATGACAAAAATGGCCTTGAGTATCTTTAATGGCTTAAAGAAAAAAACAAATAGTTTTCTACTCTCGGCTACAGTTACATGTCTATGTTAGAAAAATTTCATTTCAACCTATCAAATCAGATGACTAAACTTGAGAGGCATTTATTTGGTATCTGTTCCAAGATTCAGATCTATGTTTGTTCCAACTGTGTTATTCTCTGAGTTTGGTGGTCAGTTTTTTAATATTCTATAGTACAAAGGATCAAATTTATCTTTTTTTTTTTTCTTTGATACAATTTCCACAAACATAAATGGTTACATTTATGGCTTTTACATGTATATAAATATATTTTAAATCAGTGTTCTAAAATACATTAAACTTATGTTTAAATTATTATTCTCATTTTCATATAATTCCTAGACCTGATGCATGTCTGGATTGACTTATGTCTGTATTTACAATTTGGTAATAATCCATATATTTATTTATCATTTTATTTTTCGACCTATTTGAGTTTCAATGCTTGATCTATTGGGTGTCATATTTTTTCTTGTTCTTGGGGAAAAAAAAGTAAAACTTATAGTATACAAAAACACTTATCGTAAAATAGTTAAATGTCTTGATAGTTTAATAAATGTTTTGAAAAGATATACATAAACTAATGATATGAACTTAAATATGCTTCAGCCTAATCGATAATGCTTTATTAATGTACATAACATGAAACTAGACAGTAGATGTTAAAAAGATGAGGTTATAAAGAAGAATAAAAAGATTAAATGTTCAACAAGAAATATAGATGTAAGTAGCGATTTGAAAAATTTTTAATCCCTATCTGCAAAATTGTTTTAAGTGGTCTGATCTATACCAATCAAACTAATTTATATGGATCAGATTTTTGAAAAAAAAATGGGCAAATCTACTTCAGATATTTTGGCTAGAATACACAAGTTAAAATAGCGCAGTAATGAACAAATTGGTTACATCTGTGAATTTATCCATAGATATTTTTATTTAGTAAACTATATTCTAAATATTTAATATATTAGGCCTTTGACAATTGCATAGTGAAACTTTTGAAGGTTCTGTAAAACAAATGATTAAAGGTATTCAATATAGGTTATAAACTGAACAATGGTAAACAGAAAAAAAGTAAAATATGATTATTAAAAATAAATAAAGGTCCAAGATATTATTAAGATAAGTTTCTTTTCAAGTTACTTACTAGATAGTATAATTACGAACAATAGTAATTCCTAGTTGAATGACATATATACAGTATGTTATCAATATCAGAATAAATATGTAAGTTTAAAGATGAACACTTAATTTAAACACTTTTAGCGAGCAAAACCACTTTAGATCGAAAAAAACCGAAAGTAAAAACACTATCTTATCACACTGATAACAGATGCGCGGTTTACAAACCTAATTGTGCATCAGTTTAAGTTGGTGTATCAGGGCGGTCTATAATATTTTTTTTTAAATAAGAAAAATACTGTCAAAATAGTTGAAAGTAATTAAATACCTCATTTTATAGACCTTTTACTACATTTTTTTTAAATATGAAATTAAGGGAACTTTTATCTAAAGGGGCCCTCAAAATCTTGTGCAAAAATTTTTGGGAGTACAGTTGCCATTCAAAAGTTTGTAAGATGAGGGGGCTGACACAATTTTGTGCAAAAGTTCTTTACTCTGTCAAGAGTATTCGCCACGTACATTACAATTACTGAATCATAACACATCACAACTCTCCATAAATTCTAGATCCTCAAAGATGCTAAGAAGTGCAAAGTGAGACTCGGTATTTCAGTTGGCAAAATCGCTGTCCTCAATGTGTATCATGTTTTTGTAAGCGAACAAGATTCAATAGTTTCTCTAAAATTTCCTCATTCATCCTCAGGAAATATTTATAAAGTTTAGGTTCCAGGCTCAGTTCACGAAGTAGGTTACGATGACAAAGGGTCGGTCGATTCTTCAACCAATTCTTGACCCATGCTGTTTTCTTGTTTTTCTTATTGAAATTATCGATCATCACTGCACACAATGTAACTACATACTTGCAACTTTCGGATCAGTCCTGGATAGAGCGCAGGCAGCTATGACCGAGTACAACGCGGTGCGCCGTCCTATCGCGAATATTTTCATCGACACTGAAATTTTGTGCAAATTTTTGTGTAATGTGAGGGGTCCACGACTATTCAATATTTTTCACAGATAAAAGCTAAATTTTTTTGCAATTGTGAGCGCCTCGTAATATTTTTATAATGATTTACGCTATCGATTAACGAACGTAACTGTTATTTATTTTATGTTTTCCTTTTTATGGACTCATTTGAACGATTGTCTATGAGAGCTCACTTATTTTCATTATTATCATTTGAAGTCAAATCAGCAATATTTATAATTAAATAGAGCGGTTTTGAAGGTGAAGGGTCTATCTACTCGTTCAGTCGGAATGATAGTAAAACCAAATATGGCAGTTCAGATTGTACGTGTAAGAGTAAGACTATGTATTAACACATCTTCGGATAGGCCATACGCGACTCACCCACTGTCATCTCATGAAGAAGGGAGGATGCACCGATGTGTCGCTGCTGCTGAAGTGATCTAGCTGTTGGGCACATTCTTACTGGGTTGCTCTGGAGTCTCACCGATTCTCTTCATGTGTACAGGAAATGATCAGAGAAGACTCCACAACAGTAATAAATTTGTGATTGTAAATTTCTCACTTTGTAATTTCAACTGTATTTGTATTTCATGTATGTATGTAAATTTCTCACTTAGTAATTTCAACTGTATGAACATGCAAATTGTAATCGAATTTGTAAATCAAGTGTAAATGGTCCGAGTGGTCAAAACACTTAAATAAATAAATAAAAAAAGTAAGACTGATGCATTTCCGAATAAAATTTTTAAATTAGATTGTACATGATTTGAAGTAGTGATGCTGTGAATGCTTCGTTTATATCCTTTGTTTCAATTAAGAATTTATTTGGACTATTCAATCCACAAAATTGAATAGGATTTCCCAAAATTCTAAGTGTTTCTTATTTTTCCTTTTGTTGCTAATGCTGAAAGTGCTACTACCTCTTGAGGAAATATTGAACTATTGTATCGATAGTAGTGCTATCTCTTATCGATTCCGGTGCATTAGTTTGTCCATTTAAAAATGAGATAAAGAAATAAGGTTTTATCATATATTTGTTAGAAAAGTGTTCGAGGATTCTTTTCAATGTGCCCCAAGAGTTGAAAAAATACATGAGTAAATACAAGAAAAACTTTAAATTCTTAATCTACTGAAAATTATTAATTGATAAATCAATCATCGGCAATCAGTTATCAACTATAAAAAAAACTTTTTAATCACGACCTTCATACTCTGGTTGGGATAGAATGATAATCCGTAGAATAATTTGTCCTCATTATCATAGTTGAAGAACGTAAAAAAAATTTAAACCAATTAAATAACTACTAAACTCTATAATCCGAATTGACTGGTGGTTCCCATAGAGGACTGGAACGGTGTGTCAGCGGCAAACTTCTCATTTATATGACATGCCAAAAGCACCATTTGGGCTACTTAGTAAGTAACCATTGTCGTTATATAACAAGAAAAGTCTTCTACAATTAGAAGTAGATCGAAGCCAATTATTTCAATCTTGAGTCTAATTACGATAATGATAGTTATCAACTGTGAATGTCACCTGCTGCTTATAAATCTTGCCCTGTCATGTCCAATGACTGCTTCAAATAGCACGAGCAAGTCTTAGAGTTATCTTGTCCAGTTTAGTACTTCGTTCTCAGGCAGCTAATTGTAAATAAGCTGAATGAATGATTGAGGAGATTATAAGCTAATCACGTCACTATAAGATGTAACTAATTGAATTAGTAGTTACTATTTATCATAACTAGGTATTTAAAGATTTTAAAGTTACTATTTGAAGTTCTCTGAGTTTGATAGTTCAGTGAGAAAACCTTTGCACTCTCAGCTCCCGGACTCCAGTTCGGATCTAGTTGTGGCAGGTAGTTAATTTATTCGTTACATCAGTCGTGGGACGAGAACCCTCGAGGAGTATGCGCATCAGAGGCCATACAGAGTCTCTGTAAAGCCGATACCTGGGTTTTGGGAGTTTGATGTGGTACTGGCTACATCACCTCCTAACATTATTGTTGTTGAGTGCTATATTGACATATTCGCACGAATCGCAGTGAGCCGAATCGCGATGCGCATTTGTGGTTGGTTCTCTTATTTTTTACCTTGTTACTCGCAGCTCTTGCAGAGAAATCGGTTTTTCGGAGAGAAGTCATGGATTGGACAAGGCGATTGGCAAAAGGCGAACATAGTGATTATACTTTTGGTGTTTTCAGATCAAGTACTCTATCATACATAGTTGTGTATTTGGGAAATAAAATCTTTCAGGCTTTTTGAATTTTTAGAATTGTACTATGCCGAGCCTGCTATCTGGAATATGAAATATTTATTTAATAAAAGTAAGACAAAATAAAGGATTAATCAACTACAATATCGTGTTGTTCGAGCTTACCGACCAATATGTTGAAGACACAAAACTCTTTGAGGGGTACAAAACGTTGCAGAGGAAGGTAGCCTCTACCACATCTGTGCCGGAAAAATTATGGGCATCTAGTCCGTTTTCTTACAAAACCGAAGGAGGTCTTGTAATGTGATTCTTCTTGTATTGCATCCTATGTACCTCTACTGACGGACTGACATGGGCGATGATGATGTAAGTAACTATTAACTCAACTAACGAGGCGAAAAACGAGTGCAAATGCGAAAATGATCCCTTGTGCTCTGGGGGTGATCTTGGGTATGCTCCTTACGAAAGTCGGTGTGTGAAAAGGCGTAACTATGGCATTCAAGTGTAATTGAAACCTAATAAACAGTACTCTTTAGAAGAAGCTGTTTCTAAGTGTTATGCTTCTTTTTCCTGTGTGGTGTTTTCAATAATCATGGGATTTTTGTTTTTAAAGTTCCTGGTGGTATTCCAAGTTGATTACGTAATATTGTGTTTCTTACGTGATGTTATAGTAAACCGGAGTGGATCGCTATTGTGGGGATTAATTAACCTGAAAACGATTTGAATACTGAATGCCTTCCGGTCATAGTTTATGATTTTCTACGCTGCTTGTTTCCTTCTCCTTTGTGATGGACAAATCGAAGGTTGTAGAGGTCTAAACAAATCGCCTTCTTCCAGCCATAAATGATCTCTTTGTATCGCCATATGTTCTCTCACACCATACAAGAAAACTCCTCCTTAGTGTGGAGATAAATTTCGGCGGATCTCATCACCGTATTCTTAATCTCTCGACTATTTGAGTCGAGTGCTTGACTGATTGCTCTGCAGTCTCCGGAGCTTCACAATTTACTGTGAAGTGAATTAGTTGCCAGGTCAAACATTTCAAATGTGCATTTTTAGGTGCAGTTTTTACCGTTTAGGAATATTTTAATTCCACTTGATGATATCACTTCTAATTCAGCCATTTACACATTACACATCATCTATATGGCAACTATTGCATTTTAGTAGTTGTCAAAGTTGTTATTTTCTCAAAGCTTGTTAGCTCTACTCTTCTATTTACTGTATCTGGGCTTTCAAAAATAAAAGGATTTCGTAATCAAACCGATGCGACCGAACTTGGATATATCATGAAAACCTATTTCCAAATATCCTAAAACTGCGAGAAAAGAATTCTTTAACAGTTAGTAAGCAGTAAATAGCCGAGAAGACGTCGACCCTCGGGCTGTTGACACTACACCCACCACTTCTCGCCAAAAACTGAAGTTTGTGATCATGTCTTAGGTTTTGAGTTACTTAGATGGATACCTACTTCGAGGACTCTTTGAATTTGTTTTAGTAGTGTTAAAAAAAGTTTTTTTTTTTTTTTAGGGATGGATATAAACGGGACTACTTTTATGTTTCTGAAACGAATTAGTTATTAGTCTACATTTTTGGATTTTATAATCTTTAAGGTAAAACATCTATATTTCTGACCTCCTTTATTGAAAATATATAGAAAACAATATTGATATATACATTATCTATATATTTTCAATAAAGGAGGTAAGAAAAAAAAATATAAAAGATATATTTTTTTTTTCATTCCCTCCTGTAAAGATTTTTTTGGGTATTTGGTACATACATATAGGAGGTATGCTATATGTATAGCTGGGTGTTAAGGATACCTTGGATTGCCTTTTGCCATTATAAGGTTAGGTGAGGGGTCCAATGAAGGTTGTAACTTGGTTGGCTTATGCTAGTGGATTATTGGAGCGGGGAAAAGAGATATTTTAAAATTTATCATACGTCTATTAATTCATCCAAGTTATCTATTCCCTTGGGAATGTACCGTCTGAGAAATCTCAAGAGTTACTTAATTTCGGTAGGGTTGAATTTTACTATTTGCGAAAACTACCAGGAATATATTCACTATTAAGAAAAATTAATCTATTCTGCTACAACCCAGGAAGGGTCAAGGGTGCAGTATTTTGTAAGGAAGTACTATTATTAGATCAATGGTTGTGCAAGGAGGTGAGTTGGTGAAAATCACGCCCGACGGTCACATTCGTACCCAATTAAGGGTACCCACTTCATTATGCTGGGTGGACTCGGAGGAATCCCAAACCCACAGGGCTTACTCCCGGTTAGAATGAAACAGAAAATAATAATTTGCCACAGCCGAATTGGAACTCGGGTCCTTGGAGTTAGTAGCTGAGTGCCATCCACTCCCATGTATTCACTATATTAAGGAATATATAAATGTATTAATTTGAAGAGTCGGTTGTCCTGTCAAACCTTCAGTACAGTCATGATTATATCACAGAAAAGTAAAAAAAAAATCAAACGTAATTAATAATTTTGAAAATTTTTGTTGATGAAGAGAGAAACCCCTTAACGAAAAAAAAGTGTGGGTTAGTCCATGTATCACGAGATAAATAATTTGTGTGCCTCATTATATGATTAAGTAAATAATTTCAACTTGATAGTGAGCAACAATGTTGAAATATTTTAAATTAAACTTCGAAGTATAGGCTTTTAAGTCAGTAATCTCTGTACAAAGACAGGAAAATCAGAGAAGTAATGCCTGCGAGTGAGTTATCACTATTATGAGGTTTTTTACAAAAGCCATGTTTCAAATTTCGATTATTTTTGAGTAGCTCCTTCAACTGACTCTCTGGATTACCGTGTATCTCCCAAAAAAGTATTTTTTTCTAAAGGTTTATTACTTATAAAACATATATTTATTTCTTTTTGTATTAATTATTAAAATCATACATAAAGACCCTATGTAACCTATCTAGCCCGAACTCCGAGGCGCCTAAAAAGAAAATGGCCACGAGACCAGCTACTATAACGTCATTAGAGTGCTACTAATGGGTAGTTTCTCTTCACGTCCGTAACACTCCATTTTAACTGAGATCAAATTTACTATATGTTTTATAATATACAGTTGTAAATAACAATAAATAAATAAAAATATATATATTCATTATTATTTTCTATATTTATTACTATAATACTTATTACTTTTTTAAATATTTATTTATCTTGATCTTTTTATGATCATCATTTGTCTTATTTATTACTTTTGAAATTTATCATTTAAATTGTAATGTATTTATTACCTTGTATGTACGTATTTATATCTTTGCATCTGTTAAAATATTTGTTCAGTTGTGATTTTAGATTTTAATTAAGTACAATAATATACGAGACCATGTTAGATTTTTATCTGAGTATATTGTTGCTGTATTTAAATTTTTTTCTATTTATGTTGTTGATTGTAATTTTATCGTACATTTTCTAAAGGAAAAAAAATGGGTTAATGAAGACAATTATACTTAGAAATATATAAAATAAAATAATTGTGAAAATACACGTAATTAAATTATAAAATAAGAAACAAACAAAAAAATCATGAATTATTAAAATGAAATTATAATTAATTATACTAAGCCTATATATTATAAAATTCAAAAAGCCATCGTTTTACTGGTTATCCTAGGCTTTTGGGTATCACATTTTTTTCAATAACGTTTTTTTTTTTCTCTCCTCAATATTTGTTATAAGAAATGACTGGATGATTGCATTTAAAATTGAGTAAAATGCTATATTGTATCTTATACCTTGTTCAATTCGAATTTACTCTCCAATGGTCTTATATTTTCCAATTAAATAAATCATTTGACGATATTTATTTATTAGTCGAACTTTTATGGAAGGCGATATGGCGAGTTATCACTGGCTGAGAGTGACATTATCATGTTATAAATTTTATTTCTCACAAGCAGGAATGAAACCGAAACCCCCAAGGGTACTAAATTAGAATTAAAATTGATAGATCTTTTGAAGGAAGATAGTCGGCGGTCAATAAGGGTTCTATTTAAAGTTAACCAACGTTTCGCTAATTACTAATTACTAATAAATACAGTCAAGTGTGATAGAATTATAAATAAAGAACTAGAGTATTAAATTTTAAAACAATACATATTAGGAATAGTTACAAATATGGTGAAAAGGAAGGTGTAAATGGTAAACAGGTAGGTGAAATAAATGTGGCAAAGGTAAAATACAGTAAGTACAAAGGAAATATTAAGAATAATAATAAAAATAACAGAAAAACGGAAAGGGGCATACCTGATCCTGATGCAAAAAAGCTGAAGGCTTTCCCAACTACTTCACTAACCGCCAGAAAGGGTTAAATTTTTTGCTATAAATATATATGATTCGGTCTTAATTACACCTGGAAAGAACCATCGAAATTGCGTGAGCGTCCGTCCGGGAACGCTGCAATCGGCTGAAACGATCGAAAATAGACGAAGTTAAGTCTAATGGTCTCGTAAAGTGTGCAGTATTCACCCACGCAACCTTTTTACTAACCAAAACTTCTATTTTACTTCGACGAATAAAACCGAAACCTGTGTGGTTTAGGACTGGGAGATAATACAGCAGTAAATAATAATGGACCCCTTAGTACTATAAAAGGTAAGGCATAAATATATAACCGAGACCAATAGAAACTATTCTTTGCTAAAGGAAACGGCCGATACTAAACTCTCCTTCGTTTCGTTTTATATAAATGCGCCTGTTGGATGAGAGATTATTAGAAATTTATATTGTCTTGTTTATGTCCTGTCTCGTAATTTCTAGTTCCATTCGCATTCTTTATCGGCTATGGGCTGTAAATTGGTTCTTTGATGTTCTAAGATACTATATTAATCGGCAATTAGACCACTATATCTGTCAAAGAACGCTAGAAAGCAAGCTATTTCGGTGTTAAGGTTGTAGGTGATGCCCAAATTAAATAAAAAATGCATTCCTTAAAAATAGACAATTTTATAAATAATATATGAATAAAATATTGTGTTTTTGAATAATTTTCTGTATTTGCACTGTGGTCAATGGTGCTACGGTCCTGTGTTTCTGCTTTTATCCTGTTTGATTTGTGAGTAGATGATTTGCATCAATGTTCACTCAATAGGGATGAGTGTAGTCTCCTTAAGAAAATATTTAAAGCTATTGTTGAACAGTAATACGACTTTTAAGTACCACTGAAAAGACAAAGGTCGTTTTTGGATCTTATATTTTTTAGGATCACTTTTCAAGTAAAGATAATTTATAATAATTTTTGATCCTTGTATATATAACCGATATATCGATATAATGTGGGAGCGGGAAGCTCAGTAGTAAGGAGCTGTGCTACTAACTCCAAGAACCCGGGATCGAATCCAGTTGTGATAAATAATTATTTTCTATTTCAATGTAACCGTGTGGTTGTGGTCTGTGGTGGGTTCGAGAGCCCTACAGGGTCCACCCAGCCTCATATAGTGGGTACCATTAATTGGGCAAATTTCTGTCCATCGTGCGTGATTCTGACTAAATCACCTCCTTGCACAGCTGTTGGTCTAGTAACATTACTTTACAACTAGAAACTTCATGAATTGTACCGGTACAGATTTAATTAATTTTTTAAATATTAATATAATATATTGTGATAACCATTTTCTTTAACTAAAAAAAAATGTATTTATTCTAACAAGGCCATTTAAGAATTTAATGAATGATTTTGAAAGAATGTGCATGACTCCGCAAAACTGTTTCATCAGCATGGATGACTGACTGCCTTCAGTTAACTGAATGGATCATCCATGACATCACTTAGACATTATAAAAAAAATAAATTTTTCCAGGCAAAACGCAATATTTAAGACTAAAGATCTTATATTTACGTTCAACATAGATACTTTAATAATATTGTTTTATCTTCCATGCTCAAAGGACAATAGTATTTTAGTAATCTAACTCTTATGTATTCTGTCCTCCGCTCCACCTATCAGGTTTGTTTTGATGGATTATAAAATGAAGGTTGGGGGAAATTATGTGTAATCAATCTTGGCCAAGTGGACGATCTGACGATCCAACAGGATTAGCGTTGAGTCCAATACAGCATTACAACACACCTCAAGTATTTTGAATTAGTCACTCAAGATCCGGTTTCATCTTCGCTGGCGTTACGTCACCAGTACTTCCAATTCGATGCTGATGGGTACCTGTGGTTACGAGATGAGAAACATAAATTTTATGATAATGGTGATGGTTGGCTGTAACTGAATGCATCGGAAACGAGAATGAATGCAGTAGATATACATTGTCAAGTTCATGCAATTAAATTTGGCTTAGATGAATATGTTTTGGGTCGAGCTTTGAAAAGAGGATGAATAAAATTTGGATTGTTCAAATAAGATTTATTGTGTTCGAAGATTATTAGTTAGACCGTATATAATGGTGGCTCTAAATAGTACAGTACCGATTTATAGTACACGAATGTTTCGCCCGACTTTGCAGGGCTTCATCACGGCTGTCGTCTAGCAAGTAAACAAAAGACTCAATGGTGACATTGATTTATTATTTTACGTATAAGAATCTTATGCTAGAGTGAATTGACACGTCACGTGGTTATGAACCATCTGCAAGTTGAATATTGAATAGCTATCCCATCAATCATTCGTTCAAATAATAAAGTGTGTTGTCTGTTCCTTCCATAGAGGAAAAGAAAGGATCATATTTCAGGTAAATGAGCATCATATCGATAAGATGGTAAAAAAAAAAAAAACTTATTCTTCCTGGAATCTAATTACACGAACAAAGGAGATTCTTAAAAAAAAAAAAAAAATCATTTTGTATCCAATATCTCTAGTCAATTTTTATGACCGAACCTATGTCTTCGGCTACTACTCAAATAATTTTTTTATCTTGAATTCGCAGAACACAATTATGTTAAGTGATCTTAATTCACTCAATTATGAAACCCTTGAAACCCTCCTCCACTCCCGCCCTCCATGGTAGCCTTACTTATCTGACTTTTCAAACAGAGAATTATAGTGAGTAGGTATAGTCGACATGTCACAATCACACAAGAAGAGATCATAACACAAAAAAAGGCAATCCGGACCCGCCCCGCTAAGAACCCATATCACTTTTGAAATATTAGCTTAAAACGGGAAGAGGAGACTTTAAGGTAGTTTAATCGAGTAATTTTTAAAAAGCGCCTGAAATTGAAAAACGGCATGAAACCCGTATTTGTGCTAATATGTTAATATTCCTTTAATCTAAGGCCGTACTTGTAATGTTGTTAAGTTGGTAGAACGGTTAAAGTTATAACCGTTGTAGTTACAAGGTGGGATATAACCTTACACTCTCATTTGGTGAATGCTGTTTAACTTGTTTTGAGTTTATATGTATATATATTTCTATATTATGTTATTAATAAATAAGTATTTTAAGTTATTAAAAGTTGCATTTTCCATTTATCAAGATACGCGAAAAGATTTTTATTAAATTAATTAATCAATTTTTTATTGAATTTGGAAAGAAACAGAATAATATAACGGTTTCATTATCTTGCGAAGGTGTATTGTATTATTCTTTCCAGATACTATAAAATGGATTTGGTCGAGGCTGACGATTAAACAGAAGATGAAGACTTCAAAGAATCGGTGGCTCAGAAAATAATAAAAATAAAAAATTATTCCGTTTTCAATCAAATCTTTTCTGAAGTGTTCAAATGAAGAAGTTTTTCAGAGATTTCGACTGTTAAAAGTGGCGGTTGAATCAATTTTAAATTTATATAAATAGATAATTGACCGTAAAAAATCAAATATGAAGATGGTCCACAGGGTTGCGGTCAAAAAGAATTAAAATAGTTTTCAACTATTTTAACTATTAAATAGTTGAACATCTTCTTCATAATTAAATTTTAAATTTAATTGGGCTAACAATTTCTAACATTAGCAACAGGATTTGCGGAGTTGTTAGTTTAGTTAGATAACCTGGTTAATAAAACTGTAGACCAGAAAAAGGTCGCTAAGTTACCGCAGTTTTATTAAACTCTTGGACAAATCTAGGCAAAAAAATCTTAGTTTTACCTGAGATTGGTAAAACCGGCTGTAAATATCATCCCGATTGTTTACTGCTGTTTGTTTTTAAGATCAGGTAATCAAATTTTTAATTTTCGGGTGATAAAATGCAACGCATTTTCAAAGCTAATGGTAATAATGCCCCCATCTTTGTACAACTCCCTACTTGGGAAGATTACCTTGATTATGTTTGTAAATCCAATTTATGTCTCCTTACTTAGGAGCCCTGCATTTACGGTTTTAATTGCTGCAATTTTCACAGAAGATGGCTGTAATATGAGCCCATTACCCACAATCCAACTTCAGGGTTTTTTTATGACTTACCAGTGCATCGAATGCACTTATTTAGAATCACGACCTTTCTTAGTATTCTTCATTGTAATTTATAAAATGTACACCGAAGTAGAAAAAATCTGACATAACCTTAACACATTTTTTGGGGACATTTATCTGTACTTTATCATTTTTATTTGAATTGAAGTGTTAGCGACTATTTTTCCATGAATCTGAGAATAATTGAATTTAATGTCCTTTCATTCCCAATTGGAAAGTTTTAAACTTCTAAAAGCTACAACAAATTTAAAAGTTAGTAAGATTAAACGTGCTATGTTTAAAGAGTGTTTAAAATATTCTTCCAAGCAGTAAACTCTTTGCTTTTCTAAAATGCCACATAACATCTTCATTCCTCCATGCCTTCAATAAATAAGATTTTCAAGGAAATCTATTTTTAAATTCTAAACTACTAAATGATTACGTAGGACATTGTAGCCAATTCCGCTGATGATCCATCCACTAGGATTTTTAACCAAATGCATATTTTTTACTGATAAAGATATCATCATGTGCTATTCACGTTTAATTTTTTGTCGCATTTGGGGTAAATTTAAACCTATTTCAATAGAAAAATTCAATTACATATTTAACTTATTTGACTTATTTCTATATATTTTACTCCATATTTATCTCAGAACTTCATTAACGATGTGTACGATAAAAAAAAAAAAAATCTCAAAATATTAGTTGAAATCCCAGTGGAAACTCCCACAGAGCTCACAATTGAGTCATTTTACTTTGTGTTTGTTCATTTCTTTTTAAAAATATGTGATAGGAAAAATTTGTGGGCCCATCATTATTTCTCAATGAACTCATTGAAGTATATTGTCATTTTTTTATTTCAGGTATTCAATGCTTTGTTTTGAAAAATGTTGCAATAATATTTAGCATTAATGACAGTTTATAGATTGCAATTCCTGTTAGTACTCAAATAATTTCTACAGTTTTTATGATTTTTTTGGGTTCACTTATACGTCTACTGGGTGTTTAATGATTTATTTATGGAGATCAATTGGAAAGAACGA
This sequence comes from Halyomorpha halys, assembly GCF_000696795.3. NCBI lineage: Eukaryota > Metazoa > Arthropoda > Insecta > Hemiptera > Pentatomidae > Halyomorpha > Halyomorpha halys. The sequence continues at coordinate 1,093,440 of NW_027107159.1, read as the reverse complement.
GATAACTTCGAGATAAGATTGATGGTTAAATCGTATTACTAATTGTTATGTCTCTTTACCACAAATTTTCCACCGCCTTTTTCACATAGGCTTACCTTATTTCTTTTTTAATATCCACAAAGGAGAATCCGGGATGTGCAAAAAAATTTTTAAAAGAAAAAAAGTGATATATATAATTTTTTCATCTGAGTACAGATTTGTTACTTCAGAAGGTTCCTTTTATTGGCTCTCTATTCACTATATAT
>NW_027107159.1:1089022-1093090 GCF_000696795.3 Halyomorpha halys | reverse complement strand
ATATATTTTTATTTACTTTTTGGTATCCAATCCTTACAATTCAAAATCCTCAATGCTCCTTACTTTGTCACAAATAAAATTATCCGTAAATACCTTAATGTTCCATTTATAGCCGATATAGCCCGAACCAGGTATCAATCCTTCTACTCTAAATGGTAGGTATCAAACCTACCTATTTGCTAACGCTTCCTCTCCTATTCCAGACAACCTTCCAAGATGCCTGAAAAGGATATGGGGTCGACATTTTTTAATTCATAAATGTTATTAGAGTGTTACCAATGAATTGTTTCTCCACAGGACTGTATGGAACTCATTTGAAATTTACTAGATGTATTTTTATTATTTATAAATGAAAAAGAAGAGTTACAACCGCGGGCTCTCGAGGTCCCGCATTTACATATGTTCATTACATATGTTCCGTATGTAAGCGATCTAGCTGGAGCCAGATATCAATCCTTCCATTATAAATTTCCCAGCCAATCTCACCAGTTTCTCGCCTTGCTTCCTCTTCCATTCCTGACAATTCTTTGAAGCGTCCGAAATGAAGATGGTCTCGAGACCTTCTAATTTAGAATGTTATTAGAGTGATACCAGTAGGTAGTAGCTCGTAGTCTCTACAAGCCTCTCATATCATTATAATCTACCATCAGATTTATTAGATGTATTTTTATGTTAATACAGTTCTAAATGGCAATATATAAAAAAACTTTTTGTTTGTTAATTTTTATTTTTTTTTAGTTTAAAGCAATCCTTTAGGCCATCAAATAGTCCATAATTTCCTTGCTAAGCTATTAATATTGTATTATATTGTATCTCTAGAGACTCCATATTTGTACCTGGTCATTGGATCCCTGAGATACGACCCCGTCATTGGATCCGTGGAAGCTATTACCGTTCCAGAGCTAGGGGGAGTCGGCGGCTGAAGGTCGTGCAAGGCCGATCCGTTCACTGACCCTCCAGCGAGCTATGCAAATTGTAAATTGGAAGTCTAACAAGTTCATAGCTCTGCTCGTATGGTCCGCTCTATCATTACGTAGGACGATAAATACGACAGTGTAGGATATAGAATCTCCATTTCTGTCAGCGGCCCGTTCCAATATCATTGTAGATCTAAGTTTGTCATAAATTATTACCTTTCATTAAATATTGGTCTTCTAATGAATTTTTTTTTTACATTTTATGTTAAAATTAACGAATATTTATTCTATGTCGGTGATATAGATGTTCTAACTTATAGGTTATAATCTTCAAAATATTCATGATCTTTAGATTAACATGTTAAATGGAAAGATTTATATTAAATGAAGAAATATTTCCATCTTTTAGCATGTTAAAACGATATAGCATTTAGCATGGCCGAGAGTCTGATATTAATAGCATATGCCTGCTAAATGGAGAATGACAGACCAGCTGAGCTCAACATTTTGTCTGTTGTTTTGATTGGTTAGTTACTCGTAGTTCATGTTGTTTTTGTTTCTAACGTTTTTAATTCTAATAAAGCAATGGATAAAAAACAATAATGCAGTGAAAAAAAAAACTAGGAGAAGATCAAGTCAAAAGAACAGATGTCGACGTTGGTGGAAATTTTATTATCTCGTAAGGATTACAAGGTTGCAAAACAAGTTGCTCAGAAAATCCGATAGGAGCTCTTCTGCATTTAACATGAACTTTAAATTAGGCTTCTCACAATATTATATTTATAATATTTAGCATGTTAAAACATTTTACATTTCACACATCATGAAATCACCTGTATTATAACTCCAATGTCAAACGTTGAAGTTTACATAATGAGTAGAACGTTATTTGAAAGCATTTGAAAATAAAGTACTGTGTAGAATATTTTGAACTAAGATGGGCGTTTCTACTGGAGAATTTATACGAATTTATAATGAGTAAATCGGTATAATGATAATCAGTGCTAATCCTGATGAAAATCGTCTTAGTGATCGAACATAGAAGGTAGGCTTTGTGTTTTGATTTGTTTTAGAAGAGGCATGTCTGTAAGCTAGTTAGTACAAAAACAGATCAATGCCAGATCTAGCTGGACCAAAAACAACCTTCTTGTTTACATATATTTAACACACCATTTATTTCTAACATAGTCTCTGCTGCTGTTATTGTTAATTCTATGTTCGATTTTAGTAATTTAAAATATTAATGGAATGAAATGATAACCCATGTCGTGCTCGTGTAGTATTGAAGCTAAGATAGAACAGTTAAAAATTCAGAGGTTAACATTTAAACAGTTAAACTATAGCAATTTATTTTTCTCCTCAGCAAAATATTGGAATTTTTAATCGAAAAAAGTAAGATACCCCATCATTACCAAGAGTTTTTTTCGTTGATTTGATTAGATTTTTTAAATCTAATTTCAGAATTTCTATAGTACAGGGGGCTGTTATAAAACGTTTTAAAAAAATGTAATTTTCATTCAGAGCTCTACATCTTGAAAACTAGAGAAAGAAATGCTTTATTCATTCATGCTGCCCAAATACATCGGGTTGCCACATTACACAGCATACTGATCAATCCGTGATCGGACATATATAAATTACATATTTTTATATGATATAATATTATTGAAAGATAACATTTTTTTTTTCCACAGTTTTCTTTTACAATTAATACCAGTCTACAAACTAAATACAAGTTTTTCCATTTATTCCTTTTTTTCTTTCCCTTCCATTTCACAACCCTTGTTTCATTTGATCAACAAATTCCCCTATATAACAAATATTAGAATATCAAAAATAATAAAGTAATAAATAAAACAACAAATAAGATATGCGATGCATGCATGCCATCCCTCCTCTGGATAACTGTAGAATACGTAGGAAATCATCATTTAAATTAGAGTAAATTTACTATAACGTGAGCCCTAATTAGGTTCAATAGTTTGCGAGATATATTTTTGTAAATTGCAACATTTCATAAAATATGCAGTAGTTAGTGAATTTATTTTAAGAAAACTATATCTCAAAAATCAATCGACGTACAGATGTCTATTAGCACTCAAATTAAAGCTAGTACTTGTACTTTAAATTAGTTTATGACGTTTATCTTTGTTTATCGTAGTAGTTTTTATGATATATTCAAAACTAGAAATTAACATTTTGAGAACTTATTTAGTCGAATATCATGAAAACTACTTCTACGGAGATAAAGATTATAAACTATTTTAAAGTACATTAAACTAGCTTTAATTTGAGAGCTAATAGACATCTGTGCTTGGTATAGTTTTTTAGATCTAGATTTCTCAAAATAAATTCATTAACTACTGATTTTTCAGTGTATTCTTTATGAAATTTTGCAATTTAAAAAGATATATTTCGTTAACTATGGAACGTAAATATGTATATCAGGGCTCATGTTGTAGCAGATTTACTCTTCTTTAATTTAATGATGTTCTCTTATGTTTTCTAGTGTTGTTGGTAATTTATTAATATTGAGTTCCAAATGAAAAATTAATTATTTTTTAACGTTTTGAAATGCATAAATTTCAAATCTGTCATCGACCCGAGGAGTGTCTGATGCTTTCCATATAATCAATAAGAAGTTTCTGCTTTAAAATAAGTCTTTTTTGGGAAATGTAGTAGACTTGGGTCCACCAGGCCGATCTGGTATTCTTTTTTTTTTTTTAATTATTTATTTATTGCTATTTACAACTGTATAACGTATATACAACAAGAAAATTTGCTGTAGGTAACATAGTGACATGATACAAATATGTGGAGAATCTACCTATTGATAGAACTCCAATAAAATTTCTAGAGGAGAAGATCTCGAGACCATCTTCTTTTCAGACACCTAGGAGGATTATTAGGTAATGAGGGAGAAGCCAGGTTAGAAACAAGTGGATTTGGGTGGTTAGGAAGTTTTCCATGGAAGGAATGGTATCTGGTTTTAGTCAAATTGGCAACATATGGGACATTGAGGTCATGGTGGATGACTTGATTTGTGACAAAGTAAGGAGCATTAAGGATTTTACGAAGGATTTTGGACTGTAAGGATTGGATTCTGGAGGAATTTGATGGTTTAGTGAAGCCCCAAAGCTCAACTCCGTAT
>NW_027107159.1:1086947-1088972 GCF_000696795.3 Halyomorpha halys | reverse complement strand
GTGACAAAGTAAGGAGCATTAAGGATTTTACGAAGGATTTTGGACTGTAAGGATTGGATTCTGGAGGAATTTGATGGTTTAGTGGAGCCCCAAAGCCTGATAGGCCTTATAATAGTCATGTAGATCAGTATTTTGTAATGGATTGGCAATTTAGACCGTTTGTCTAGTAAATGTTGCAATAGTCGGAATCAAGTCGATTTGTGACAAAGTAAGGTGATCTGGTATTCAATAAGAAAATAAAAAATAACCTTCTAATTTCATTTCATTGTTTTTATCAATTCAACAACAATAAAATAAGCGTTTTGACGTCTCGGACCACGTTAATTATTGAAATGGTTACAAAGGTTTGTTACATTTTAAGCCTTTAATTTTTTTCTTCTTTATTATTAACCTTTTACTATGAATAGTTTTGCTCACCTTTTTCACTTACATCTTTTTCTTTTCTCTATCCCCCTCATTAATATCCTTAAATGGCTGCCTAAAGGTTTTTGTGCAATTTCTATAATATTTTTAACTAAAACATGATATCTGCTAAGAAATGTTTATATATTATTTTAAGTTTTACATTTTATTAACCGTTTAATATTGCACATTTTTCTTAACCATGTACTGCACTTGCTTATTATGTATTAGCCAATGTTAGCTCAGGTTCTATGCCTACAGGTTTCATTTTCTTTGCTGTTAATATTGTTACTTCATTTTTCATAATTGTATTTTTCTAATTATGTCTGTAAAATGTACGCCCATCTTACCCATGCCTGTTTTATAGTTCACTACTATTTGTAATGTATTTATGGTCTTTCTATTCTTTCTGTTTTGTTTTTTTTAAAAATAAGTATTATGGTTCTTTACTCTATTTTCGCGAACCCAAAGAATCCCAAGATACCACAAACGTTTGAATAGTCTTATATAGATAACTCATACTTTGTGCTCTGTTTGGCATAAGATCATTAACCCCAAGCAAACAACATAAATACACCTCTAGAGAAAATACAGGTTCTCGTGACTCCTATATTAATATAGGATCAAATGCCTATCATTTTAAAAATTTGTACTAAGGAAACACTAATCTCCGTTGGCCGAGAGACAGGCCAGGATGAGTGAACTCATGACAAGGCGGACCCAAAGGTCCCGGATGCCTGAAGAGCCCCTGCAAAAAGAAGAAGGGATGATTAATTGACGGTCTCCAGAGTGTGCAGATGGCTGCATGCCGCTGGGGTGAACAACTTTCGCTTCATTCCCCGTCTGCAGGTGGAGGAGGATCGGTTCTGCTTTCGTTCAAGTCTCCGGCTTGTTTTCGATTGAGGAATAGTTGAACCATTATTCAACTTCATTGTCATCCGGCATCAATAAACTGTTATATAGTACACTCAACAAAATGTTTCATCTCGTCGCTTAAGATGTGATAGCGACAATGCGATTTTTATACTTAAAAATCTATGTTGTTTATACTGAAACATATGGATATATTTTTTTGATTTTCGAAAAAACATTAAAAAAAAAAATTATTTATTGCTATTTACAACTGTACTTACATAAAAATACATCAAGTAAATTTGATGTAAGTTCGAAATGGAGTGATACAGACATGTAGAGAAACTACCCATTGGTACCACTCTAATGAAAAAATATTTGAAAACCAAAGGGGGAAAATTTTGAACAAAAACATTTTTTTTTTTTTGTTTCTTTAACAATACTTCATTAGGAAGGTTAAAATAACGTCTGTTAACTTCTTTCCTTCCAAGATTATAACAGTTTAACAAAAAATCACGAAGTTCAATCAAAATCGTGAAATAAAATTGAGAAAATCGAAAAGAATGTGAAAAATCGATTCTTTAAAGTGGCACTTTTGGTCAGTGGATTTTATGATGCCACATCAGGCATACTTAAATAATTAACCTAACTATGCAATATCTTTTTTTTTTTTAATGAGATTTATTTATTGATAGATATTACAATCTGCCACACAGTTGTGGGCAATAGGTAATATTGATAAATGATCTCATACATACTAAAATAAAAAAA